>NC_041353.1:6081314-6341314 GCF_004354835.1 Perca flavescens
ACACACACACTCACCCACCCACCCACCTGTTAGTGATTCATTTCTTTAGTTTCCTGCCACCGCAGTCACTCCGCTGCCAAACTCTCAAACTCTTCAGAGCCAAACTATGTTTTGCTAATCGCACACAACTACTTGCAACTCACTGCCTGTCGCACGTCTGTAAACTTCTTTCTTTCCCAGGTTTTAAACGGACATTTCGTCCACTACTTTGCCCCCAAAGATCTGCCAGTTGTGCCCAAGAATGTGGTGTTTGTGATCGACACCAGCGCCTCCATGGTGGGGACAAAGATCAGACAGGTAAAGCAGCACACTGGGTGGATATTTAGAAAACTCTTGTCAAGTTAAAGCTGTAGGACTGTGTTTAATTATGGCCATTCTAAATGCAGTGAGTATCTGTGATCTTTCTCTGTACAGGGTTTTCACTCCTACATAGGAAAAAAGTTTGGGATTTTACTCTTAAAGATACGGTATTTTTGCATGCTAGCCTACTTACCAAAAATCCCTGTACACTTGATATGTCATTGGCTTATAGGTTAAAGTTTAGGTTTTCCTACATGTTTCTCTAATTTATAGAAGAGCTGCAAATGTAGATGGTTCTGAAAATTTTCCTGTGCAGGTGCATTTAACTACTTGCAGGAAGCTCGGACATTTGAAATTTGAGGCTTGACTGCTAAAGAGCGTTGAATTGTAAAGATGTTAATTTGGTGCATTTACTCTCAAGTATCAGATGTCAGAGGCTCCAGTGAGTAACTGAAAGCACCATCATGGAACAGTTTTCAAAATGAAAAGGTGCTTTTAACTGCATTACTATGCAGCGTTAACACAATTTAGGTGACAGAATATTAATTGTGATGTTTCTGGAGCTTTCCACTGCATCTTGCATGTATGGTTAGCCAAGCCAGACCCACATCAAGATGTTGGGTCTGCGAACTCCATTGGCAGGGCTCAATCTGATGGGCGGGATAAACGGTTGTCTTTCAAATTCCCTCTGCACTCATAGCCAACCAGAGCAACGCTAGTTGATAGATTCAACTTTTGCCGTATCCGGTCGGAAAAACTCCGAACACACCTCTGCAACTTCTATACACGATGTGATTGGCCTGACCAGAATTTGGTTTTTCCAGCTCGCAAGCCAACTTGTTGCTAGACTGACCCTGGCTGCAAATTACATTTGCTGCCGCTTGGGTGCATTTAGATTTCTAGGCTAATGTATGGTATGATATGGGGTTAAAATCTTTAGAAAAAGAGGATAAATGGACCTTAAATTAAGATTATTTTCAAACTCCATTGTGATGGGAAGCCACAGGTGTGTGCCTTTAAATTTGTATTCAACACTTCCTGTAGATCTTCCTAGCGCAAATACCAGACTCCAGCACTGAATTTGGGACACTTATACTGTATCTGCTACAACAAGTCTTACCTATTGCAGATAAAAGTTCCAACTTGGACCAGAAGTACCAGATAACATATGAACTTCTTACTTTTCCACAGCGTCAGAGGAAATTATTGCTCCCATGCAAAGCAATTTAGCCAGATTTTAAGCAGATGGCTGTATTGGATTGGGAACCTGACACCCTATGTCCTCACTCCCACACTTGAATATCAATATCAGACCTTTTCCTCCATCTGCAAAAGCACGGTAGTCCTCTCAGCCAGACTCAGAGCTGATCTCTGCAGCTGCCATGAGTACAGAAACAGAGAAGAGGAGAGAAAAAAAAACAGGTCTTCAGTGAGACAGAAAAGTGGAAACATACAGAACAATGCAGTGCTGTGAAGGGAGGAAGGTCAGTGTCTATGGAGTAATGGAACTTTCTAGACAACAGCACCCTCGACCCCTTGATCCGTCCCCCCACCCATGTCCAGCCCCCAGCAGGCTGCAGGAACAGAACAACAAGTGTGTTTTGATGTGGCTCCACAATAGAGGGTTTTAGTGTAGGTCAGTCTGGGGTGGTGACCCCTGCTTTATACAACCCATATAGACCTCTATAAACCCCCCAGCGCCAAATTATATAACACACCCACACTCATGGCTGCAGAGATGCTGCCATTGTGAAGCTCCAGAACAGAAAAGTAGGAATCAGTCTGTGCAGTTTTGCTTGTCTATTTCCTCAAACGGAGATATTCAAAGCAAACCACACGGCTGTCAAGACAGACTAATGCTGAGTAATTATCCAATTTAAGATATCATTGATTTCTTATATTTTACTCCGGAAGTTTTTGGGGTCAAGTTTCTAAGTTATAGCTCCAAATTTATATGTGTATATATATATATACACACACACATACACATACATACATACATACATAAATACATACATACATATTACAATGATAGTATAATGCTTGAATCATCAGCAAAACAAAATTTAATTTCAATCAGACTAAAACATAATTTTTTTCCATAAAGTTTCGGATGTATTGTGTCAGCCTCAATGCAATGGCATACAGAACCCGTTCAAAACTAACTGAATTAATTAAAATATGCATGACCAAAGTCAAGCTACAAAAAAGGATTTTTTGGGGGTTTTCAAAATCAATAGAAAAGCTTTTAACATTAGAGGTAATTAACTACAGGTTGAAACTTGGTGGAAGCTGGGTTAGGGTTAGCATGGGTTAGGGTTAGGGTTAGGGTTAGCATGGGCCAAGGAAGAACCCATTACATTTTGGAGTGGAGCTGAATCACGGGCAGACTTCACTTTTTATTAACATTCGCTAGTGTCCAGAGTAACTAGACCTAAAACTATTGACACCATCCTCCTGGGCTCGATTAATGGGTGGAGTTTGTGCTTGTGACAAAAACACCAGAGCTGGTTATGATTTGTTTCCAATCTCTCTAGCGTTATAATACAATAACTATGGCTGCACCACAGATACCATGACCACGTTGTGGATCCAGCATTCTACTGATGCTAGAGTTCACACATTTATCTGCTGTAAGAAATTCAACATTATTTTTGTGGAATATGATGTTAAAAAACGTTAGCCTTGTTTTGAAAGTGGTATTGAGACAAATTAAAACAATTATTAGGGGTCCAAGCCCGAGTCTGGAAGAAACGGCGTGTAGCAATAGCTACGCCGTTCGCACAGCAGGGCTGTGGAACCCTATTGTTTTTCTAAGGATTTTTCTTCTTCTTCTTCTTCTTCTTCTTACTTATTATTCTTCTCCGCCTAAAACTCCGACTGCAGCCTAAACCGTACATAGTGGGGAGTTGCCATTTTCAGGACTGGTCCCAAACCCCGCAAGGACCTCAGTCGCAAAAATTGACCCATTTCCACCACTAGGTGGCGCTATTTCAGACAAAAACGCGTTTGGCCCTATAACTTCCACACCGTACACCCGACATTCAAAAACAATACATCTACGCGTTCCCTGGATCCAACTGAATCACGTGATATAGGCCACGCCCATTTCCGCCTAGACTTTTATGCCTTAAAAATCGCAATTTATCAAAAACCTACTTTTTTGAACTACTCCTACACCGAGCGACCAATCTGCACGAAACTTGGACCGTGACATCTCCAGACTGGCCTGACTAAAAGTTATGGAAATAAATTTTATACGATAAAAAATTGCGCATATAACGCACAAGCAAATTTATGTAGCTAACTATGAAAACACCAACTTTTCCATATCTCAGCCAAAATGAAAGCTATCAACCCCAAACTTTAGATTATTCTTTGCCATGCCCCTCTGGAGGGACCCCATGCGTTTTACGAAAATTGGTCACTAGGGGGCGCTACAACTACAAAAAGTTTATATCTCATGAACGGCTCATCCGATTTATACGGAATTTGACGCGTACCATCTGGGGCCAATCTTGAGGCCAGATTCACCACTTACGCTAATGTGAACAACTTTAAATTTACAGGGTAGATGGACAATGGGCCGTGGATCACACCTACCAAAAATTACACATGTGGACCACTAGGTGGCGCTGTAATGGTTTTTTGTCATTAACTCCCACAATACACATCAAACATTAAAAATTCTTACATCCACTTATTCCTTGAATCAAACTGAATTGCCTGATATAGGCCCCGCCCATTTCCGCGCAAACGTTTTTTTCGCAGATCATCGCGAACGTGCAAAACCAACTTTCGCGAACTCGTCCTAGGCCGTTCGACCGATCTGCACGAAACCTGGTAGTTAGCATCTCCAGATGGACCTGACAAAAAGTTATGGAAATCGTTTTGCTACGTTGAAGTATGCCAATTTGACAACCAAACAAATTGTCCTAGTTAGCTACGACACACGTATCATATCATATCTCGGTTAAATTTCAAGTTATCACCAAATGACTTGAGATCCTTGTTCACCATTCCACTACGATACTGTGTACCAAATTTGGCGAAGATCGGCCTTTAGGGGGCGCTCTAACCAAAGTTTATTTGTTTTCCCGCCAATTTACTTAGTACATTTCTATGGGAAATTTGCTATTGCAATATCTCTGCCACAGTAAAAGCAATCAATACAAAATTTGAGGTGCTCTTTCGGGATGGCGTTCTGAGGCGCTGTACCAAATTTGGCGAAGATCGGCCTTTAGGGGGCGCTATAAGCAACGTTTATTTGTTTCGCCCACTTACTCAATGCATTTAAATGGGAAAATTGCAATTGCAATATCTCTGCCACAGTAAAAGCAATCAACACAAACTTTGTGGTGCTCGCTCGGCATGGCGTCCCGAGGCGTTCTACCAAATTTGGCGAAGATCGGCCTTTAGGGGGCGCTATAAGCAACGTTTATTTGTTTTCCCGCCAATTTTCTCAATACATTTCTATGGGAAATTTGCTATTGCAATATCTCTGCCACAGTAAAAGCAATCAACACAAAATTTGTGGTGCTCTTTCGGGATTGCGTTCCGAGGCGCTGTACCAAATCTGGCTGAGATCGGCCTTTAGTGGGCGCTATAAGCAACGTTTATTTGTTTCGCCCACTGACTCAATGCATTTAAATGGGAAATTTGCAATTGCGATATCTCTGCCCCAGTAAAAGCAATCAACACACAATTTGTGGCGCTCGCTCGGCATGGCGTTCCGAGGCGCTGTACCAAATTTGGCGAATTTGGTCCATAACTTTTGGACCACCACCCTCTCAGTCACTCTCTCATTTCTCTCTGCTGTCCCCTGTGGTCAGGGGGGTTAAGAAGTTTGTTTATAGTAGAGAATTGTTAAAAGCAGTCTGTGCGTGCATGGAGACGAACTGTTAACCATTACATTTTCAAAAGCAGAGTACCGCAGACCTCGCGCATCAAACCTCTCGATATTCACCGACGCAGCCCCCCACTAATGCTTCGAGTCCCGCATCGGGCGCAGCTTCGCGCTTCTTCGGTGCGACTGGCGCGGCTCCGGGGGCATCGCGGACGACGGGCATCGGAGGCGAATAGCGTCGGAGGCGAACAGCGTCGGAGGCTGGCGGCGATGGAGGCTGGCGGCGTCGGAGGCTGGCGGCTATGGAGACGGGCGGCGTCGGAGGCTTGGGCCCCGTTCATAACTGCTTGCAGTTCTAGTTCAAATTATTTCTCTTTCAGACTAAAGATGCTCTGTTCACCATTCTGAAGGATCTGCGACCCGGCGATCGCTTTAACTTGGTCAGCTTCTCCAATAGGATCAAAGTTTGGCAGCCCAACCGTCTCGTACCGGTGACGCCCCTTAACGTCAGAGATGCCAAGAAGTTTATTTACATGCTGGTGCCCACTGGAGGTAAGATATTATTAACCTTATGGCTTGTCTTCTTCAAAATGTTCCTATTTTTTGATGGATAATGGACATGATCCTGTTTGTTGGATTAATGTATTTTTTGTTGTCAAGAAGAACTTGAATTTCCTCTGAGCGACATGACCAGTATGGTTCATCGAAGACTTAAAAGTGAACATTTTCTGGTGTAAATATGATTAAATGTAAAGGTCTAGACAGAAAATGGTTATCTGCGTAGAATAACATGATCCATAGGTGGAAAGTGGAAAAACATCCTTGTTTAATGAGCTTTTCATTTCCTGGCCTCATTGCATAAAATCTATAAAGTTGGACTTATTGACTGTATTTCCAATCCTTGTTTTCCCGACACATCGTCTCTTCATTGCAGGCACAAATATCGATGATGCCATCCAGACTGGCTCCTCTCTGCTTCGTGATTACCTCTCGAGCCCTGACGCCAGCCCGAACAGCGTCTCCCTCATTATTTTCCTGACGGACGGGCGGCCCACGGTCGGGGTGACACAGTCCAATTCGATCCTGGGGAACACTCGCTCAGCTGTGCAGGAGAAGTTCTGCATCTTCACCATCGGGCTTGGGAACGACGTGGATTACCGGCTGCTGGAGCGCATGGCTCTGGAAAACTGTGGGATGATGAGACGCATCCACGAGGAGGCCGACGCCAGCACTATGCTCAAAGGGTAAGAGTGTGCTTTGTACCTTTTGTCTCCGTCAATCCAATCTATATGTTGATGGAATATTTCTTCACAGGCCATTTGGTCCATCATGTGAGTTTTCCAAACCTAAACATTTTGTGTATAGATATATTAAATAGGAAATCACATTTTCCCAGATGCCAACATGGATTCATAAAAATGTCGACCAATATGGAGATTATTCATTATTCCAGCTTCCAGATGACCTATACTCAAGATACTGGTGGCTACACCTCTTTTTATATGGCCATGGAATCCCATGGCGCTAACTGAGATGAAAGAAATGAAGAAGGCTTCTGTCTTTATCTGAATATCAGATAGAGTGAGTACACCCCTCAGATTTTAGTAAATATTTCGTTATATATTTTAATGGGACAATAAATGACACTTTGCTACAATGTAAAGTTATTACGTTTACAGCTTGTATAAACAGTGTAAATGTGCTGTCCCCTCAAAATAACTCAACATACAGCCATTAATGTCTAAAGCGCTGGCAACAAAAGTCAGTACACCCCTATGTTAAATTCCCATAGAGGCAGGTAGATTTTTATTTTTAAAGGCCAGTTATTTCATGGATACAGGATACTATGCATCCTGATAAAGTTCCCTTGGCCTTTGGAATTAAAATACCCCCACATCATCACATGCCCTTCACCATACCTAGAGATTTGCATGGGGTACTTTCCATAAAATCATGTCTCAATGCAAATCAAACTAGCTATTAGGCTAACTGACATAAAACCATGCCACTCTCTAGGTATGGTGAAGGGTATGTGATGATGTGGGGCTATTTTAATTCCAAAGACCAAGGGAACTTTATCAGGATGCATAGTATCCTGGATGCTATGCATCCTGATAAATGATGAGATGATTTTATGGAATCTACCCCATGCCAATCTGACCTGACACTGGAGGCAAAGTGGTCAGTCCGAAGCTGGTCTTAATCTCTCCTAATGCTGGCGTGAAAGTGTAGCCAAACTGGTGTGAAACTGGCCTCAAACAAGCCTGAAGCAAGAAGTCACTGTTCAGATTTACACCTGACAACAGAAGTAACGAAAAGTACATTTTCATTTCTTATTTTTGGATTTCAACTGGCATCAAACTGATCCAATAGTGGCTTGAAGCCAGAAGTCACTTTTCTGACTCTAGGCCATAGAAGATTAACTATTAAGAAATTTAGAGGGAGCCATTTAAAATAGTACAAGATATGGCTACTATATTGACAAATGGGGACTACTATAATAATTATATTATTGGTTATTGTATGTAGTTTCGAAACAGTTCATGCAAGATGGTCATTTTCTTTTCTGTCTCCACCTTTGGTGCTTACTTTTGCATTGCACTTGCCAAAAATGATCATTTTCCCCCACAAAACACCTACTAGACATTAGATGTTTCGAACATGAAAAGACAAAGAATTCCTCATCATTATTACTTTAAATAAGTAATTATTGTCAAATCCCCCCATTCATATGTGTATAATCCGACTCTTATTAAGCAATTAGCTCTCCTTAATCCCTCCCCTCTACACCTCTGACACGTCCCTCCATCTCTCATCAAGCTACGAGGGAACCAAGACCGCAAATGTGACGGTGCTGACAACAGACCTCTTTAATCAACTTCAACACGGGACAGCCACAGACTACAACAGCCATCCTCTTTCTCTCTCAGACATTTTTTTTTTCTTCTTCTATCCTTTACACACAACCCTTTTCCGTACTCGGACACACGAGGTGTTTGTTCAGTTGATCAGGAATGTGTGTGTGTTGTGAAACCTGCATCTGAGTATGTACGTGAGCTTAACAGATAGACTCTGCAGATAATAACCCTTGTCCTGTTTGAACAAACACGCTGGTTAAGAGGGTGAGGAGGTTTACTGCGGCATGACAACTCGCACAGGACGGAGGACTTGTACACACACACTGACAACCTTTTGCTTCGTACACACTCTTTTATGAATGTGTGCACAAACTCTTAAGTGGGGTGGAAGTAGCTCTGAGAGGTTAGACTCGCAGGTTTCTGGGCGGAAGGAGGCTTGTTTGCATACACAAGACATTTGATGAAATCTGTAATAACACGCTCCTTTTTCCGCCTCAAAAACCACCGCTGACGTGCCCTTGAGCAAAGACACTGGACATGCGACTGATTGATGATCAACAGAGAGGAATACTCCTCTTAATACTCTTTATACTGCAGAGGTTTGTGACAACATAGGCAATACTCAGAGTGACATTAGCATAAGAGCTGCCCCCCAAAAAACTGCAACAATCTATGTTGGTGTTGCTATAGTCTACTGGTAAGAAGAAGAAAAATATAATTCATGAGTCAAATTTTAAGGCAATTTACAGTCTAATCCTATGAGGTAGGATTTTACAATCTCTGAGTTAGCATTAATTTGCTCCGCCAACTCCATAACCTGACTCCGCCAGATGGATCGCTTCGCATTTGCTCATCATATCCATCTGGGAACTTTCCATTGGAGAACTTTTGGGAAGGGGCGAAAATACTGGTTACTTGGATAAACCATCTGTCTATTCAATTCAATTTTATTTATAGTATCAAATCATAACAAGAGTTATCTCGAGACACTTTACAGATAGAGTAGGTCTAGACCACACTCTATAATTTACAAAGCCCCAACACCACCTATGTTGGCGATAGTCGGGAGAAGAGCAAAAACATCTTTTCCTCCAAGAAAAGCCTCCAGTGCCGGTTTTTTGCTCTTCTTTCAATGAAGAAATACTTTCTAATTCGGATAAAACTTGCGCAATAGCTACGCTCATCTCATCCGTGGAAGCTGCCACGTTGTTAAGACTGAACAGTCGCTTCTTGTTGCGTCACACCTCAAAAACCCGCCTCAAAACCAACGCTGATTGGTCGGTCGTTTGGCGAACGGCTCCAAATTTTCTCTATCTCAAGATGCCAGACTGATCTGCGAGTGGAAAACTGGAGCTCGCAAGATCAGGACGGTCTCACGAGGCTACCAACTCGATGCTTGCGAGTTAAACAGTAAATTTAGAATCAAATTGTCCTCGCCAGAGGGGGCAAAGGTAGTTTTTGTAAAAGTCATTTTACTTATTTTAGAGTCACTGACAAACAACTTTGGCCTGCCAAAAGGGACACCAGATTACTCTCATGATAAAGGTTGTTCTGGAGGGAAATGACAGACAACCTATTTTGCCGTGTATGAATCCTAGAGGTCTCGTTCTTTCCTTTCTAGGTTCTACGATGAGATAGGAACTCCTCTGCTGTCTGACATAAGGATCAACTACACCGAGGACTCCGTGCAGTACGTCACTCAGCATCTGTTCACCAACTACTTCAACGGCTCCGAGATCGTCATCGCCGGCAAGCTGACCAACAACAGCGCAGAATCCCTCCATGTCCAGGTCACAGCCAGCAACAGCGACAGGAGCATCGTCCTGGAGACTGACGTTCCACTGCGGCACCGACAGCAAGAGACTGAGAAACACGTGAAAGCAGCCACCGCAGCAATGGCTGCTGGAGCCAAGACTCCAGGGTCAGGGGTCGCACAGGGATTAGGAGATGCTTTGGGTACCATAGCGGGAGACTTTGTGGAACGCGTGTGGGGTTTCCTGAGCGTCAAGGACGGGCTACGGTCGCGGCTGCGCAGCCAAACCAGCAAGGAGAGGGAAGAACACATCCAGCAGGCCACCAATCTGTCTCTGACCTACCACTTCCTCACCCCCCTCACCAACCTGGTGGTGGAGAAGCCCGAGGTCCTGGCTGACGGCACCATGGCCCCGGCGCCAACCATCCCCCCATCAGCTGGTGAGGCTGTCTCAACTGCCAATGAGCTGCCAGGCGACACAGAGGACGGAAAGCCACAGAAACCCAACGAGAAGCCAGGCAGCCAGACTTCATCTCTGAGCAACAAGATTGGTGAGGTTGTGTCTCCTACATTTGGTTGTAGAGGGTGTCTGAGAAGTACACAAGGACAAAAAGGGATTGTCTAAAATGGGATTGAAATTTACAAGTTCTTTAAAAAAAAAAAAATACTTCATCAAAATAGTTTTGAGTATCAAATTCTCAATGTGGTTCTGAGAAGTTGGTCCTTTGCGGAGCAAGGCAGCCGCAATTAGCTTGGATTCCCAACAGTAACAATGGATTTAAACTGTGACCGTGTTGAATGGCCAAAAAGAAGTACCATAATATCAACTGAATCTTTTAAAACCACCATAATCCACTTCAACACAGTCAATACAGACCAACATGTTGCCAAAATATTGCAAAATAATTTGCTTCTGCTTGTCACTAGGATGGTTAGCTGTCCCCCTTTGTTGCAAACAACTATGATTGCTAACATTGGGTCACAAATGACAACACAGACAGCTAATTGCGCTAGCAACAAACAGGCTGTTTATTGAGCTACATTTTGGTGAATACACTCAAATATGGCTATATACAGCTTGTATTTGTTGATAGCACAGTTAGTGGTTTACGTTTCTTGTCAATGTAAACAAAAATGATAGTTCTTTGTGACACAGGTGAACAGATAATACACTGGCGACAAACAAAAAATATGTATAGCCGAGAAAATGTGACTAAGTACACAATTTCCTTTTATCGATAGCGTGGTTAGCTATTTACCAAATTGTGGTAAAAGTTATTATGTTTGCAAGCATTATGCTGCAAGTGATTTCTAAATATGAAATAATGTGGCCGGGTTAGCTCAGTTGGTAGAGCAGGCGCACATACAGTATATAGAGGGTTAACTCCTCGATGCAGCGGCCGCGGGTTCTACTCTGACCTGCGTCCCTGCGTCACCTGCGTGAAAAAATAATCTTTAAATATGAAATAACCCAGTACAAAGTAGTGTCTGCAATGATATCTGCAGTTGATCCCTTTTGTTTGCAGATCTAGAAGAAAATTACTAATTTTGATGGTTTTGCTCGCAGCCTACCAGCCCTAGAAGCTATTGTAACTGTTGGGAATCCAAGCTAACTACAAACTTACAGAGAGAAGTTTCAAAGTAAGTTTCTGGTTAAGAGAATATGCCAATCATATACTGTAGGTTTTCTCTCTCTTCACACATCCTGTGTTACAATAATAACTGACCAACCAACAGTTCATGGAAGATTTTCAGAGGAAGAGTCAAACAATGGCTGCCCTCTGATTCATTGCAGGAGATAAATGTTCTCTTCCTTGCAGGTAAAGTTGAGAGACGACCAGCCAAGAAATCCATCACCGTCTCCAAAACATCAGGTGACTCCACAGTTTCTCTCTCATGTAAATGGTTGTACATTTCCCCCTGCCTTTTTCATCTGATAGCCTCTGAACCCTATATACTGTAAGAACATAGGCAGTGGTTCCAAGACTCCATAAGGAGACTTGAAAGAGAAGAGAGGGGGAATATACAGTAGACTCTCTCTCTCTCTCTCTCCCTCTCTTCTCTCTGTGTGGGCGGCCTGTAATTTGGATGTTCGTCAGACAGTCTGGATGATGCCTCTGAACATGACCTGAAAAGAGGAAAGAACACACAGGGGTCTAATTGAAATACCAACACAAGCACTACGTGGCACTTTAAACATGCATGTGCGTGTTCACAAACGCACACACTGTGGTCGAATTGGGACAGAGGTAAGAGATGAGAAGTGGATGATGTGTTACAGTAAAGAGAGGGACCCCATCAGAGGCAGTTAGTGAGGGCTAATGACCCTGTCATTACTGTTGCTCTCTATTCATCTTAGCTGGTTCTCACAAGCCTGAAGAAACTCCAATCTGAGATTCTTCATAGAAGTCCCGAGAAACCACATTGCCAAATTGAAGACCGCTACTAATCAGACGTTGCTTTTCTTAATATTAAGTACAGGTTTCACCGAAGTGTCAGAGATTGCAGCTCACGTTTTAAAGTTTCATTTATCACAACATGGAAAATTAAAGAGTTTTCCAAAGTCCCACCCGTCTCCTAGCTAGCCTTTTTTGCCCTAGCGTCACTAAATGAGTTTTCTTTACCCTCCTGTTGTCTTTGGGTTAAATTTGACCCGTTTTCAAAGTTTCTATATCAGAACATTTGGGTTTCTTTCAAGCAAATTGCCCAAAAATAACACAGAAGGTTACATGAAACGCTCTTCACAAGTAAAATTAAGGATCAGTTCACTACCTTTACTGAATATTGGGTGTTTTATTTAATTTCATAGCATTATTCTGACTAAACTTTGACAGCCTGTGATTATCCATCAACATCCTCTGATCTTAAATATTAGTCAAAATAATGCATATTTTCTGCTTTTTTTAACTCAAAAGTTAGATATCATTTCATATAGGCTACATGAGGTTTATTGACCATAAATTCCAAAAATGAGTTAAAAAATAGTGGTTATAAGTTGCCGTTAGTGTACAGTATACTGGTGGTAGTGGAAAATAAGAGCAGAAAACGTTGAAAAATGCTACAAAAACGTAAAAGAGACAAAAATTTAAAAAAAAAAAAGCGTAAATAAGTGACTAAATTGTAAAAGAAACGTGTTAATTTTGACCCAGGACAACACAAGGGTTAAACAGGGCTTCTTTAACCAGTATTTTCTGAAGCTGGAGTATGTTTCTGGGGTTTTCTGTACATTTTTAAAGCTAAGTGAGTATTTTACCTATACTTAACAGCTGTAACGTAATGCTGTAATGAGTCCTAATTCACCCGGCAGAACTCTACATGTTAAGTTATTTTTGACCAGACGGCAACAAAATATTACAAAACTTTCATGTTTCTTTTATTTATTTATTTAACTATTCAATGATATTTGGATCTCCCTACATAACAGCCTGGTGCCAGTTATCTAATTTCTTTTTTAAATGACGTACTTTCTGAAAAAGTGTAATTACTTGCAACGTCCAGCTTCCTGCATACTATAACATAAAACGCCCTCTTCCTGATCTATATCGCTAGTTTACACTGTCACACAAATTAAACACAATGCTCTCAAAAATCACTTTAAGCATTCTACTTTCAGGCCTGCTTGTTATATTCCTGATTCTTGTCGCTGTTTTTAAAGACACTACAATTTTTTTTTCTCTCTCCCTTAACCTTTAAACTACCTCAGCGGATGGTGACCCCCACTTTGTGGTGGAGTTCCCACTCAGTAAACTGACCGTGTGCTTCAACATCAACGGGGAGCCTGGACACATCCTGGGCCTGGTGTCTGACCACAAGTACTCCGGTAAGACTCCTCACAAACTTCAGTATACGGCGTTTAAACCCTTATTTCACATCAAAATCAACATCATTTATGCTATAGATCAGGAGTCTTCAACGTTTTTTAGGCCAAGGACCCCTAAACTGAAAGACAGATGGGGTAGGGAATTTATAGAGTGTGGTCTAGAACTACTCTATCTGTAAAGTGTCTCGAGATAACTCTTGTTATGATTTGATACTATAAATAAAATTGAATTGAATTAGTGGTATAGAAATAGCGATTTCTTGTTACTGTACCAGTGCCCCGACGACTAGCTTTATAAGCTAATTAGCGGTTTGCGATAAAACTGGTCACGTTCGATTAGCATGAAAACATATCCCAGAGAACGGCTGACTCGGTACACATGTCTTATTAACCCCTAGGTTCATTTTGTGCTGGATTTTTCCTTTAAACATACATGTGGAAAGCACAGTGAATCCTTAGGATGAACTATATGGCGACCATAGTGGCTACCTTGCTAGCTTAGTTCAATGTATAAATCAAATGTTTTTTTTTTCACAAATAGGCCAATTTATCTTTGCTTTTAATATGTTGAATTCATATTAATGTACATTTTCAGACGTTTTAATTTTTGAAAAAACAAACATTCAAAAATGACATCATTTGGCGTCCCCCCCCCTGCACATCCTCTGAGGACCCCCTAGGGGTCACGGACCCCCTGTTGAAAATCTCTGCTTTAGGTAATTAGGTCATTCACATCTCGTGTCTCCAGGTGTGACAGTAAACGGTAAGCTTATCGGCGCCCCAGCTCCGCCCGGCAGCCACAAGCAACAGCGTACCTATTTCAGCACCATCACCATCGTGGTGGATCAGCCCAGACGGGCCTACATCGAGGTGACACCTAAGAAAGTCATCCTGGACGGGCGGGACCGGATGGTGCTGCCCTGCCACTCCACAGTCGCGGTGGACAGCGGCGCTCTGTCGGTGTCCATTGTGGGAAAGTCTAATGTGACCGTGACAGTCGGAGGAAACATCGTGTTTGTGATCCTGCTGCATCAGTATAAGAATCCAGCCCCCTACCAGAGAGACCATCTGGGGTTCTACATCGCTGACAGCAAGGGGCTGTCGCACAACTGCCACGGCCTGCTGGGTAGGTGTTAACGAGGCTCTGACAGACATTCCATCACTATTCATCATTGAGCATGCCTAAAAGCCTAAAGCCACATTATCAGCTACTAGAAGCACCAGGGGCGGGGCAATCATATTTCAGGGGGGAGCGGTGCCACCCCGTGCCCCCCTTCTAGCCCCGGCCCTGGATAAGTGATACAAATATGTTTCGATGTTTGAGGAGTGTGTTAGGAGTGTTATGTATCTGTGAGCAGCCTGCTGGGCGTGCATGAGTATGTAATGCATGTGACGTTATTAATGGCAACTGTGAGGGAAAGAAAAGAAAAAAATTCTAATAATAAAACTAGAAGGGCAATCAGAGCACAGATCACTTTACCAAGGCCATGCCCTATCTCACAAGGTAAATGCAATGTGAATGTTCCCAGTCGGGAACTAATTTCTCCAGTTATTCAAACATCACTTGAACGCAGCAAAAATGCCCTATCTTGCAATGTTGAAGAAAGTCAACTTTGCAAGATAGGGCGTTGGTGCTGCATTTGAAAATAAAATAATGGGACCATGCTACACCCTTCCAAGTTTCATGAAAAATTTGGCCAGTAGTTTGTCCATAATCCTGCTGACAGACAAACAAACAAACCAAGCCAAAGCATGACCTCCTTGGCAGATGTAATAAATCCTCAAATAGTAAATACATTTAAAAACTATAATAATGCGAGTTAAACTAAAAGGTTTTGTCCCGTGTGGAACATTAGAGTTTCATTGAAATCGGTTACTTCTTAAGCGAGGTGGTGGCCTAGAGTAAAAGGTCATTACTAATTGTCGCTGAGATCACTGCACTTATGACACAATCTGCGAGAAGGCCAAAACAAAAAAAACTTTGGAGAAAAGAAGACTTCGGTTCAATTTAAGTATTTAAGGATAAAGCCAGATTTTGGTCAGTAGACCATCATCCGGGTGAATTTGCCCAGATGAAGATTTAGTGACAAAAACCATGGTGTTATCCTTGAATTCTCCTATCTTGCCATTTATGACATTCTGAAGAAAATTCTGAATCCTTGTATTGTTTAGCAAATAAATTAATACATTTTTGAGCACTTAACATCAACACAAAATCAAGAGTTACTGGCTGGTCTTCAAATGGCGTTTTTCCCATTACATGGTTCCTGCTCGACTCACCTCGACGCACTGTGCGTCCGTTTTCCATTGCAGATTTTAGTACCGCCTCAGCGTGGCTGGTCGTCATAGCGGCGCCGCAGTAAACTTTTGTGACCTAACACGACACACACACACACACAGAATGTCAAAGGTGTGTTGTTGTTGCCACAGCCAGAAGACACATTTTGTTACAAATGAAGCTGGAGGCAGCAAAAAAAAAAAAAAAAAAAAAAAAAAAAAACACAGCTGGCTTAACTATTTAAATGTGAGCCCCTTTGTACAGGTCCTATCCCCTGACCAATCGGCTATCCTAACCTTAACCACTTGAGGTCAATGCTTAATCTACATAAGAGTGATATGACACTGTCATGAGTGTGTCATAAACATTATAAACAAGTCATAAACGTTTCTGACATGACGCTTATTTTAGTAAGTGTCATTCGGTTTTTGACATGACAAGTTATGGTTAGGGTTAGGGTTAGGATTCCTGTGTCATGTGTTCATGACAGTGTCATATCACTCTTATCTAGATACCTTCAAGTAAAGTGCTACCGACTCATTTTCGACTTTCAGGTCAGTTCCTGTATGAGGAAGTGGGACTGGCAGAGCTTCCTGCGCAGGCCGACACAAAGCCGTCGTCTATCCTGAAAGTGAAGGACCGCTCAGTGCCGGTGGTTCAGAAGAGCAGGAGGATCTACAGCGGGACTCAGAGCGTGGACTGCTGGTTCGCCCGGAACAACGCAGCCAAGCTGATAGACGGACAGTACGAGGACTATTTGATGTCACACATGTTCGACACGGGGGACTGGCCCCACGGGACCAACAGAGTGTGACTGTAGCTGTGGCATTTATGTGACTTCACTCATTTTTACTCTGTATCCATATCACATCCCAAATGCCAAACCTTCCAATGTCAGTTTTCTTTCCGTCTCTTTTAAATATATTTTTTTACTATTTCTAATGAAAATTAAATGTTTTAATTATATTATGTGTATTCTTTTTTACAATAATGTTGTAGTTGTAAATAAAACACCTAAACCCCCTTTTTGAGGCTGTTTTCTGAGACTTAAAAACACATCGATATCGTGTTTTTTTTTCCTCGAGCACCAAATATGTATGTCAACATGTCTTAAATGTGGCCTCCTCGAGCTAAAGATCACACCTGGTTACCACGGAGACCAACAAGGGTAACTAACCCCTTGTCCCAGTGCCAATGACTAGATGCACTCCGAACACACAAATACACACAGCCCCATAGTCCTCCCTGTCATCATCTGGAGGTCACAGGGCTGCAGGCCCCGCCCACACAGGTGTGCTCTGGCCAGGTCCCCCGCTCAGGTTGTCTGTCATCGCACTGCCTCGCCCCGGCCGCTGCAGGAATTCAACACCAAACACCAGTTCATGTGTCAATCATCTTTATTCATAGTACAGATTAAAGAGATGCATTCGGTAAGAGGCACCGTGGCACTTTACAGGCCTGTTAATGACGGAGCGTGCTGTGCCAGTTTATCCACATGTTCATAATTGGGTTTAAAAAAAGAAAATACACAAGATACATTGGAATATTAATAAAACATTACAGTCGGAATATGTCAAACTGTAGACCTTTTGGCTTGTAAAGCGTAAATGCAAACAGGAGAATTGAAATGCTTCTCTTTGCAATATGATACACAATAAATGACTCTCTTTAGAGCAACATCATTTCCAAAAGTCCCCAGTGTGAAGAGAAGACAGATTTATCTCAGAGCTCGTCATTCCCACCCGCACCGTTTGCCCTGCGGCCGCTGCTTTCTTAATAATCTCTCTCCAAACACGTTCAGTTGTGGTTGCTCTAATGTTCTCTTGCAGCAAACGGAGGCAGCAAGGTGAGAGGATAAAGAGCTTCTAAATTCCTTGCCACAAAATGCTACTTGATTTACATGCATGCACTGAGTCAAGCTCCAGTTCAGTGCAGAGGAAGGCAGCTCAGGCTGTAGAGTTCACATTCACAGGTTATCAGACCTTTTAATTGTGCCTTTGTTTACAAGGAAGCCGATAGTTAGACCCTTGAGGAGTTACGGATGCAAGGCTTGTTTGCGTTTGCTCATATTTAGGCTCTAAAGAGTGTGTTGTGTGTGGACAGAGGACAGACGGGTAGCATCACCTGGGTTTATACCACCACCCAGCTGGGTCTCAGCGGTCCTCCAGAATACTGAACATAAGGGTCTGGTCCGTCATCGCCTGGCTCTTCCTCCCCCTCTGAAGCCTCGTCTGTGTCTGTCTCTGCAGCCAGCAGGATCTGAGAGAAGACAACAGATGTTTTATGAATACAGGCCACAGTAGCTCAGCACTAGTCTCGCATTGCCAGACCTTCCTCCACAGCGCTGCGGAGGGGGGTCTGGCTAGTCCATAAAGCATTCCGGGATGGGAGAAAAACTTGCTCCAGTTTATTGCCATTTCTTTAAACCAATCCCAATTGTCTTGGGCGGTGCTGTGCGCCGAACGGAGCCCCAGTGCCTCTGCAAAATAGCCTCGGGAAGGAACTTGTCTTGGTGGAACGTGTACGTTCAAAAGTTGTTTTAGTCGTGCAAAAGAAAACTCAGATTGGACAGATAGTCTAGCTAGCTGTCTGGATTTAGCCTGCAGAGATCTGAGGAGCAGTTAACATAGTCCTCAGAAATCCACCAGAGTTTAAAATTACAACACAAAGAAAGCAGAAGGTAACGGACATCCGGCCGAAAAGATTGACATCTGGCAGAATTTCTGGCGGCACCAGAGCAATCCCGGAAGAGGAACTTTGTGGATATAGACTAGCACAGCACAAACCAAAAGCTAAAAGACAAGTCAGTTATCGCTGTTGTAGGTTTGGATTCTGCATCCTCGACGAAAAAGCTGGGAAATATCTCAGTTCTCAAACATTCCCAGCTTGAAGTGGAAAATGTTCCCGTTTATTCACAGCCTGGAAGACGCTCTCCTGCAGCAGCAGGAATTCAAATCCCAAAGGAGAAAAATTCCACAACTATATAACATTTACAGCATAATAAAGCTCCATGTGTTGCTTCATGTTTGGGTTTCACAGGTGGAAAAGCTGATATAAAGACCCCTTTGAAGAGCAGTATAGACTCAGATATTAGGTTAAAGACCGGGAGTACATTACTGTCTCTTATAGTGTATTTTTATTACTTGCACTACGGGCTGATCATCTCCACTATAACCTTGTCACAAGCGGCAACACAAGCCACAACAACAGCATTGTGACTCTAGCTTTGACCGCCACCCCCACCAAGATCTCATCCAAGTCAATGCCTCTCTTATCTGTCGTCCTCCTCCACTTCACTCCGCTTTCCATAACATCAGCGCGTGGAAACGACTCCTAAATGTCACTTTTATTCCCGGGATGAAGGCTTGATTTATGGCTGCCTGGCAGATGACCAAGGAAAAGGAAAAAAGGGAGGGAGGGATGAACACTCTCTTCCCACTTAACACGAGGGTCATGAACCCCAAACATCATCATTTGCCCTGACGTCTGCCAGTTAAATCTTTCCTGAGAGAGGGGGAAAAAAGAAATGACTTCGGTGCTGTGTGGAGAAGGCGGCTATTTGAGCGATTCCCTGAACACAACAACAGGCCAGTTACAGTTTCCCAGATAAACCAGCACTCAACCCAAAACTCACAAGACCCGATAAAAAAAGTCAAATCATGGGATGATGCATACCACGCAACCAGTTTGATTCCAGCCGGGGACTTTTGGTTGCACGTCTCTGTCCCTTTGTTTCTGGTCTCTGTACTGTCTCCAAGTAAATACAGGCAAAAATATTCTTTGATTCAACCAAATTACAAAATAAATGTGTCAAATAAGATGTGAACACCTCTCTGACCTACACTACATGGCCAAAAGTCTGTGGCCACCCAAAAATAATGGGATTGTTGAATAAAAACATTTTGTTGGTAGCAGAAACCTCAGAGATACATATCTCAGAACATGGGAAAAGAAATCTAAAATGAATATTATATTTTTTGTTAATTTGGGTGGACCCATTCTTTTACGTACGACTTAAAGTGGTGTTCATACACGTCATTGTAAGTACGTTATTATTACATCATAATTATGATCAAAGTATACTACAGAATACAATGGTCAAGTGGATACATTATGGACATGAACCTCAACAGACGTTTTCTATTTGTAGGCAAAAAATTAAACAATTTCAAAAAGGGTTTGTAATGGGATATACTTCAGATATTAATAATACTGTAACACTGAAAGGTTTGGGGGCTGCTAAGATTTCTATTCTACATAAACTGAATTGAGAAACCGCTCTGCATTAACAATTACCACTAGGGAGAGTGAGAAAAGTGTTTGTGATTTGTGTGAACTGGCCTCTTAAAATACATTTGCAGTACAAATGCAATTAAAATGTAATCAAAAGCATGATGACATACTCTACTTTGTCCAAAAACGGACAACAAAATATCATACTATCCGAGAGCAGAAAAAATTGAATTACAAAATTACACATTTTTGTTCTTACGGTGGAGTGAAACCTCCACAGAAAAGCAGAATCCACCAACTCAACGGTAACGAGGGAGGACAGGGAGAACATTCTGACTCAGTATTTCTTGGACTGAATTCATCTGGGTTTGTTCCGCATTAGATCAAGTGTTCAAGTGTAGAGGGAGTGTGAGTGTGAGTGCGCGTGTGAGCATGTGCGTGCTCATCCCACCCAAAACAACAGGTGCAGTTGACACCCAGCCTGATCATGTGGGTACATCAACCATCAACGACCATTTTCACACACATTCAAATCTTAAAGCAAAACAAAGATATTATACGGTCACATTCTTGTTTGGGAACGTTTTCATAACTTCAAAAGTATTCCTTTAAAAAGGCCTGTGAGTCAATTCCAGAGCAGATAAGCCTGTCTCATTTTTTCGAAGTAGGCTGGTAGGCAAGCATTTTACTTACTTTGCAGGCATTTAAACAGTTTTAGTCAAACTTTGAGACATTTAAATGCTTACTGGAATTTATATAAAAAAAACTGAATAAATAATACATGGAAACAGAAATCTGTTAAATGTTCAAGACATAAGAAGCTTTTGCTCAAAGCCCAGTTTGGACCAAAGTCATGATGTGATCCTCCGTTTTATCAATTCCCAATTACAGATCTAATGAACTTGAGCGGAGAACAGCTCTAGAACGAAGCAAGTGGCTTAATTACCACCACTAGATCTTAGTGCTGCATTTGACACTATTGACCATACCATCCTGCTACAGAGACTGGAACATTTAGTGGTCATTAAAGGAATCACACTAAGCTGGTTTAAGTCCTATTTATCTGATCAAGCTCAATTTGTCAATGTTAACGATAAATCCTCCAGGCACGCTAAAGTTAGTTAGTTAGCTAAAGACACCACCTACCAAGAGCCTGGGTCTGTCCGAGGTTTCTCCCTAAAAGGAAATTTTCCAAACCACCCGAGGTTTCTCCCTAAAAGGGAGTTTTTCTCGCAACTGTGCACTAAATGCTTGCTCTTCGGGGAATTACTGGAACTGTTGGGTCTTTGTAAATTATACTGTGGTTTATACCTACTCTATCTGTAAAGTGTCTTGAGATAACTCTTTTTATGATTTGATACTATAAATAAAATGTAATTACATAGGTGACTAAAAACAATAACCAGCTGCTAATTGGAGCTCACTTTGCTCTGCTCTGTTGCTGGACTCATTAAGTTGTAGAATTTAATCTTACCAATGACTCCTCACTGTTGGCCCAGGGCAGCGAGTCGGCCTTCTTCAACGCGCTGTTGCAGGAGTCGTCCAGGCTCTTCATCGTCTTGTACTTCCTCATCATCAGGCTGTCCACCACCCAGAACATGATGGACTGCAGGGGGGGCCAGAGAGACGGGAAAGACTAAACTCACTTCTTATTAAAATACCTTAAAGAGCCCCCATTGTGCTTTTTTTGATTTGTCCCTTCTTTTAGTGCGTTATATAGTTTTTTGTGTATGTTATAGATGTATAAAGTACAAAAGACAATTAGTGATGTCAATGATTGAGAAAGCCAGACCGGTTTTTCAAATGTGCTGCCTATAGGTGCTGCCTGAGCAAGCACAGCCCGCCCAGCTGACCAATCAGAACAAACTGGGATTTTTGGGAAGGCGGGACAAGAGCTCAGACAGTGTTTTATGCAGATGAGGTGCAGCAATAGGCAGTATGAGAAACATAATGTTTTTTCATGTTAACCCATTCTAGTAGACCCCAAGTGTAAAAATATGATGCTGAAAATGAGTATAATAGGTACTCTTTAACAATAGAATATATAATGAGGCAATGTGACAACTAGATCATGAAAGTGCTGCTCACATTCACTATGAAGGGAACAATGAGCATGACCAGCACCAGCTCCAGCTGAGGGTTAGCAATGTAGCTTAGCAACACCTCCTGCAACTGGAACAGAAGAGAAGAAAGTTTAACATAACTGAACATGAAACAAAAGGCTGTTGGGGAGAAGCTGTTATGAAAGTTAAAATTTAAATTTTGATGGTGTAAAATGTATCAATAATTATCTAGGACAAAAGGATGCAGAAATATTTCTAGGAAATTAAGAAATATTTAAGCCTCCCTTTAACCATTAGTTTCTACACCCATCATTTCAATTACAAAATATAATTTTTAAGATATTTGGGTCCATATAAAAACTGATAAATTTCTTAGATTTACATCAGATACTGTACATTTGTGAAAAAAACATAAAAATGAAAAGTTCAAAAATTATTTGTTTCACTATGTTTAGATTGTATTGCAATAATATCAATGTTGCAACAGAATGTAATATGAATTAAATTGGCCATGATCATGTAAAATAAATATAAGAAGGAAGTCGTAGACTGAAGGACAGAGAGAGGAGACATGACTGTCAACTAGCCTGCATTTGAATAAACATATTACTATTAATAATACTAATATTTATAATCGGAGTTTGTCAAGGAGCGTGGAGACGATCTTTAAACAACGGAAGTTAGGTCTCCAAACAACACAGAGAGATTTACAAAACTATCTGGAAATGGGAATGAGAAATAAACAAATAACCCGTCTTTATATTCCCTAGAAGAGCATCTGTTGCTATGACACAGGCTAATTTGAATCAACAAAGGTCATGCAAACAAACTGTCCTTCAAATACATTAACATTGCCTCTATTTGTTTCCATTAGAATTGAATAGCAAGTCATTTTTTATCCTCCACTTGTTTATTCTCTCTCTGTAGTCTTGATGGCTTTCATCTCTCGAAGCTGCCAGAGAATTTCAAACAACAAATCAAACAAACAAAGTCAATATTGAAATGATTGAAGATTGTATACATTTGCAGATTTTTTTCCATGGACAGTGGTTGACCTCAAGATCAGTTTGGGATGTAAAAATGGTCTGTTTGTCACAATAAAAAGGAGTGAAAACCTGGCTTCAGTTGAAGTAAAATGGTGTTCACGCTCATATTCTACCATTTCCTTCTTTGTTTTTGGATGATAATCTACAAGGTTTTTCCCCATGTCAGAAGTATAAAAATTTCACAGGACAGCCATCTTTCCCATACAGGGTTTCTACAGGTTTAACCAAGTCAAATTTAAGACTTTTTAAGATAGCTGAAGAATTAAATCCGTTCCAAAAGAGACTAGCGCAGCCTTGCACTCGGCTGCAATATAAGTTGCATGTTGGTCTCATTTGTAGTCGTAATACAGCAAAATTATATTTGGAGTAGCGAAAGAAAGAACTACAACACCACGGAATTAAATAAAAACATTGTAAAGCACTGCGGGAGCATTTCAATGACATTTAGATCCGTTTAAAATTATTTTAGACCTAGAACACAATTCTTCAGTGAATTTAAGACTTTTTAAGACCCCGCGGAAACCCTGCCATGGGACCTGAAAGCAGCACAAGTAGCTGTACAACGTCCTTACGCTGGACCATCCGGGGATGAGCAGCACCAGGCTGATGACACCTTTCTCCAGCACCATGATGAGCAGGTAGATGCCACACTGACCCAGCCAGGCTGCAGCCTGGGGAGGGTCGCCTGCAGGAGAAGAGGTGGAAAAACATAAGTAAAGTGAACCATATCATATAAACATATTATTATAGAAGATTCCAAGCACAGCCTTCATGTCTTCATGTGCTGGTCTAAAACAAAAGCAGGACTAAAAATACATTTGCAAATGTAGTTTTCTCTCACTTTTCCTGCACTTTTTTAATAATAATTAAATAATAATCTTTTTTGCCCAAAGTGAAAAATTGTATTCCTTATTTCAATTTATAGTATGTCTTTTGGCCCACAATATCTTATATTTTATGTTTCATTTATTGCGAAGGAAACTTTTTTTTTTTCAATATTTATTTGATTTTATATATTTTGACGACAGAAACCTAATTATATTATTGTTTTGGCCCACCAGAATTATTTTTTATTTCAATTTATTTATTTTGATAAAAAAAAACTTTTGATTTTATAATATTATTGATTTTGGCCCGCTGCCATTTTTTTTATTTATTTATTTTTTTTTTTTTTTTGATTTATTTCAATTCTTAGCTCCTGTATGATTCAAATTGTGCCAACTGTGCAAAGTTCCTTGCATTACATTTTTGCATGACACATTCAGTATAAATCAAGGTTGATTTCATTTTGTTTGATTTAATGATAATGTAATGAACTGTAAACAAACTACTTTAATCTACTATGTTCAAGAATGCACTTTCACGCTCCATTTCAATAGAAATCTTTTTAACTGTTGTGCATCTTGTGGGATATAAACCTAAACCTTTCCAAAAGGTCTGTAAGACAGGTGTCTTAGCAGAGCAGACACAAAAGGAGGGCAAGTCTGTAATTAAGACAGGAAGAAGGGAGGACAAAGATACAAAGACAGACAGAGAGAGAAAAGCTGAAAAGAGGGTGAAAGAAGAAAGAAAAGAAAGCAAGAAGCTACTGATCATGTGACCCTGATCATAAAAGAGAAGCGGAGACCTAATCGGCCTCGCAAAGTTGTTTGAGGGACGTTTTTCCATCACACACGGAAGGAACACAAAAGAAAAAACAAGAGCAGAGTGATTGAGTGTAATAATTGGCGTGGAGTTAATCCCCTCTGTAGCCACTGGGAATGTTTTCCAGACAGGGTTGCAGCTGGAGATGCTGGCTTTCCTCCCCGTCTACCTCCGGAGGGTCTCAGGCGCCCTCCGGTGGCAGAAACCAGAGCTGCAGCTCAGTCGAATATTCTATCGACATTCATATATACAACTACTCGGGAATTTCATGTTTTAGAAATTAAAAGAAATTGGAGTCAATCCCATGCGGGATGGATAAGCACATAAGAAACTGGGTCCAGACTAGTTTAATGATAGCCAGACAGATTATCTTAAGAGGTTGGAAGAATGAAGGGGTGCAGTCAATTCAAGAGTGGGCTTATGAGATGGCTAGGGTGGCGGCGTTAAAAAAAATGTCATATTAACGATTTGCCAGGTTGGATGTCTATACTAGAAAATGGGGAAAATACCTGAGCTTTCTGTAGGGCTCCTAAGAAGCTTTGTGCTGGGGAGAGACGTGTATGACGGGCTTCTGGTGTTGTCATTTATACTTGTGTGTTTATGTTTTAAGGTTTAATGTCTATTCTATGTTTATTTTATTTATTTTTTGATCTTGCGAGTTGTATGTTTTGTATGTTGTTAAAAAAAAATTTTTTTAAATTGTGGTAGAGAAGGCGCACATATACATAGAGGTTTATGCCTCGACGCAGAGGTCCAGGGTTCGAGTCTGACCTGTGACGATTTCCTGCATGTCTTCCCCCCTCTCTCTCCTTTCTCACCTAGCTGTCCTGTCCATTGAAGGCAGAAATGCCCAAAAAAATATTCTTAAAAAAACATAATAATAATAATAATAATAATTATTGTTAATCGACAACAACAAAAGAGAAATTAAAAGAAAATGGAAAGACAGAGGCTCCTAGGTGGGTCGCCTTGTAGAGCGCGTCCCTCACGTACCAAGCCTCAGTCCTTACCGCGGCGGCCCAGGGTTCGAATCCGGCCCGCGGCCCTTTGCTGCATGTCTTCCCCCCCCTCTCTCCCCTTTCCTGTCTACAGCTATCCTATCAATTAAAGTGGGCCAAAGTGCCCAAAAAATTAGTCTTGAAAAGAAAAAAAAAAATTATTTAAACAAAATAAAATGGAAAGGCAAAAAGGAAAAACTATGATTTTTCACTTACCATATTCACCAAACATGAGCAACGTCCACTGCTTGTACTCCACTAGTTTGGACACCAACTTCACGGCCAGCCAGATGACCAGCATCCCCAGCACGGCGTCCAGCAGGAAGTTCATCAGATACCTTTGGGGGAAATGGGAAATCACGTTCTCAGTGAGAGCCCCTCAGACAGTTGAACCTCATCTTATCGTGGCTCGTTAGTGCTGACCGATAACTCACAGGGAGCATGGGTCCTCTTCAGTGAGCGTGGACAGGAAGACGTTGGCAAAGTGGATAAAAAGAGAACCGATGGCCTGCTTGGATGTGTCATAAAACCTGAAAAAGAAAGGGTTAAAAAAAAAAAAATTTTATGAATTTGACTTCTTTATTCAAGTACACTTTACTTGAAGGTATCTACATAAGAGTGACATGACACTGTCATGAACGTGTCATAAACATTATAAAAAAAAGTCATAAACGTTTATGACATAACGCTTCTTTTGGTAAGTGCCATTTGGTTTTTGTCATGACAAGCTATGGTTATGGTTATGGTTATGGTTAGGGTTAGGGTTATGGTTAGGGTTCATGTGGTTGTGGTTATGGTTAGGATTAGGGTTCATGTGTTCATGATAGCGTCATGTCACTGTTATGTAGATACCTTCAAGTAAAGTGTTACCCTTTATTCTATTGTGTTGGATGTCTTAAAATGTCTTACTTAAAAAAAAAAAAAAACATTATTATGAAATAAACAAACAAACAATAAATACAGAAACAAATAACACATACAGTAGCTCAGTCCGTAGGGACTTGGGTTGGGAACCGGAGGGTCGCTGGTTCAAGTGCCAGTACGGACCAAAGTACAAAGTGTGGATTGGTAGCTGGTAGCTAGTTCACCTCCTGGGCACCATACCCGCTCAGGGCGCTGGTCCAGCACTGGCAACCCACTCACTCTGACATCTCTCCATTTGTGCATGAATAGGTCCTGAGCATGTCTGTGTGTATTTCAGGCCTGTGTGTAGTAATTTCTAACAAACAGCGTGTAAATTGTAATTTCCCCACTGGGGATCAATAAACAGTATAAATATAACTATCTAACATTAGGAGAAAAAAGACGCGGTATGGATGTGCATAAAATGTTAAGGGATGTGCATTTTTTGCAACATTTCCTTTACTTTAATAGACTTTACTCATCCATGCAAGTTTAATCAAATATAAGGGTGTAGGACAGGATATGCTAGAAGGAGAGAAAAGAAAAGAAGAAACATTTCTGACCAGATCCTCCACGGTCGTCTGATCCCTACAGGCTCCCGGAACCTCTTCACTGCAAACAAAAAAGAAAAAGTCAATCAATTAATCAATAATTCGAGCTCAGCAGTCCCACCCACAGCAGGTTCAGGAAGTAAAAATACAATGCAATTTCTCCTTTGACAACTGGAGTATAAACCATAAATCGTAACCGTCGATGGTAGACTTAAAACCAGCTACGACATGACTAAGCGATTGTGTATGCTCATATAGACGCCAAAAGTTCATGGGGCACCAACCTTGAGATTAATGTCTTTTATTCGTGATGTCTTGGATAAGTACTTCATTACCCACAATCCTGAACAATCCCACAGTGATGCCTCTGACTGGTGGAACTCATGCTGGTGAGGAGGGGGAGCTGCCTGCACGATCCGTCATGCGCAAGATGATAATCCCGTTTTACGAGGATTTACGACACTGCACGAATCACGATCTGTTCCACGCTTCTGCCGTTAGCCTCCACCGGGAAGCTAACGTTAGTTTAGCTAACAGCTAATTTTGCTAACCGCTAGCTGACAGCTTGATTCAGTCTAAAATAACGTTAACTCAAACTAAACACTGGAAAAAGCCGGCTACAGCTGACGTAACAGCTGTTATATATTTTAACGGTTATTTTCAGGTTTTATTTTGAGGGTCTTTTAAACTTATTACATGCTGTCTCAGCTAGCGGTTAGCTGAATGAGCTGTTAGCTACACTAGCGTAGCTTCCTTTATTCAGTGGTGTGCGGTGGTTTATGGGATGAGTAGTTCCTTCGCTCTGAAATGAAAATATGTACACAGTCTTGTACCTTTGACTTTTTTTTGATTTTCTGTTCGTTTTTTCACTCGAAATGATACGTTGTATGGTTATGAGTCACGTCGTAGCTGGTTAGCCTAAGGCATGTTCTAAAACTCTTTATATACAGATTTTTCCAGATGTCAATGAGAGAAATTAATGGGAAATATACTTCTGAAACCCAAGGTCTCTCTGAGGAGGGGCGGGACTGTTGAGCTCTATTAATGACATTTTTTATGGTGACTACTATTTTGGCTCCTAACAATCAGAAAAACAGAGTAATCGAGAAAAACAATTATTTGGCACATTATGTTTTGCAAGTAAACTAAAAAAAAAGTATTAAAGCTATAGTGCGTAGTTTGTCGCGCCCATGAAGAATGACAAGAAAATGACAAAGTAATGACAAACAGTACTCAGTCGGCGCGTCCACGTAATACAAGCCTTCCGTGATCGCGCACAGCCCCCACCCCTCCTCCACGCAGTTGCTAGTAGCCGAGGAGGACACGGAAGATTAAAAAAACATGGACTCCTCACTTGAGTTTCTGCGCGCGAAAGTCGCCGGACGACAATCTTCTGAACATAGTCATACTGAGAAACACAGAGAGAGTTGTGTGGAGCTGATAGTCTTAATTAGCTTTGTAGCAACTCATTTGGCAATGGCTTGAATGTTGTATATATCCTTTGTGTTCCACTTCCGGGATTGCTTCGGTGCTGCAGGAAATTCCGCCGGATGAACCTGGTATTTTCAGTTTCCTTCCACTTTCTTTGTGTTGGCGTTCTAACCTCCGGTGGATTTCTGAGGACTATGGTTAACTGCTCCTCAGATCTCTGCAGGGTAAATCCAGACAGCTAGCTAGACTATCTGTCCAATCAGAGTTTTCTCTCGCACGACTATTTTGCAGCAACTCTGTGCGAAGTTTAGCACCGCCCGTGACGATTCTGATTGGTTTAAAGAAATGCCAATAAACCAGAGCACGTTTTCCTCCCATCCCTGAGGAGTAGCCAGACCCTCCTTCAGCGTGCTTTGGAGGAGGGTCTGGCGTTACACCCTAAAGCTTTAAGGGAAATTTCACAGTTCAAGTTCAGTTTAATTATTATTTTTTTTAATTCAGTGATTGAAACATCTTTCCCAATGTCAACGAGTAATCGTAGTGTTAAATAATGGTGATTTCAATATTGACCAAAATAATCGTGGTTATGAATTTTTTTCCCATAATCTTGCAGCCTTATATCCCACTAGACTTGTGTTTATCCTGCAAAACCATAACATATAACACAGTTTCTTTGCAGTTTGTTTGACCTCCAGCGTGAGCATCATCTCTCTGCAGGGCCGCAAGACAGAGTGGGGCCGAGGACAGATGAAACACAGACGTTATCACATATCGTCCTTTTTTTTTTCTTCAGGCTGCAACAACACTTCATTCCTCCCCACCGGGCTCAGGGTGAACAGACGCCCACTGTTCCTCTATCTCGCCATCTAACAAGGTCGGAGAATGTGACTCGGCATGTAAAACCAGGATCAAGGATTCCTGCAGACGGCTTTTACATCTGTAAACTCACAATAGCAGTGTTTTATTAGCATTATCTAGACTTATTTCTGCATTTTTTAAACTTTTTAAGCCATTTAAAAGGGACTCCAACTGGATTGCTTTAGGGCTGTAGCAATTCGCTCATTATTCTTCAGCAATTGTGTTAATCAGTGAATCATTAAAGTCAGTCATCAAGCTCAACATTTGCTGATTCCAGCGTCTCAAAAAGTGAAGATATGTTTTTCTCATTTTTAGATAATTTTGAACTGCTATTTTCGGGTTTTGGACTGTCTGTCTGACAACACAAGTTATACGAAGACTTCCCCTTAGGCTCGAAGAAGTTGAGATGGGCAGATTTTCATTTATTTAATTAAACTGCTAATAAAATAAACTGATTTGATAATGAAAATAATAATTAGTTGCAGCCCTACATCGCTTAGTAGTTTCAAAACTTGTGATTTTCAGAATCTGTAAGGGTGTCGGACACACAAAATGGCATTAAATGTATCTATAGTGTGTCAAATTTCTCCCAAAAGGACACTGAGAAAACAGGCATCGCACAAACCAGACATCAGAGTAGGTTTCCAAGTGAAAAGTCCAAAAGGCTGTTGGCTAACAAACTCGTCTATTTGCAAAATTGTTTTCAAATATAGCCTAAAGCTTTGGATGAAAGAACGGTGGTAGCTATAGTGGATATTCAGCCTTTTGTCAGGATTATGTGAGTGCAGGAATAATGACGAGTCAATGGAAGGAAACTTACGAAAATAGCTTAGAGGAAGAGCACTCTAAACCCAGATCAGTAAAGGGATGCATGGTGCAGACTCGGCGGCTGTGACTTGGCATACCGCCACTGTGATCATAGCTGAAGGGCACTTAATGCTCGGCTGCACACAAATAATGTGGTACAAATATTTAACAGATGCATGTGCTTTGACCAAGAGCGACACTTGCGAGCATGCTGAACAGGATAGGGCGGAAAAAAGGGGGGAGGGGGTATCGATTTTTCTACTAATAAGTAACTGAGTGGTTTGAGCTCATTGATCTCACTCACCCTCAAGGCCTGGCCTAATTCTGCAACGCTTCACTGCTCTGAGGCTTCGAGTGCTCTGAGGCTTCGAGTGCTCTGAACCCGGCTGCTTGGATCCGCTGATGAAATCAGATCACTATGAGTGCATTGACCTTTTCATAACTACACTCGAATTATTAAATCATACACCGACACACTCATGGAATGAGTGGATACTACCCAGGATGCACTGACACACATACATTGTATGTGTGTCATTTCCATGTAGCATTTATATGTATTTGTTTAACAAATACTTTCCTCATATCGGGCAGCCCTACCTGGTAGCTGAATAAAATATAAAATTTTCAATGCAGTCTGGCATTGTCAGACCTTCCTGTACAGCGCTGTGGAGGAGGGTCTGGCTAGTCCACACAGCATTCCAGGATGGGAGAAAAACGTGCTCTGGTTTATTTGCGTTTCTTTAAACCAATCACAATCGCAGGTGTCCCGGGGCCTCTGCAAAATAGCCTCGGGATGGAATTTGTTTTGGTGGAACGTGTGTACATTCAAAAGTTGTTTTAGGCGTGCAACAGAAAACTCAGATTGGAGAGATAGCTAACTGTCTGGATTTACCCCGCAAGTAAAAGTACAACACAAAGAAAGTGGAAGGTAACAGACATCCAGACGAAAAGAAGGACATAGGGCGGAATTTTGAGCAGCAACGGAGCAATCCCGGAAGTGGAAGGTCGCGGATATAGACTACTATCAATGCAACGGATTGGAAAAGAACCAAAATAATGTAATCCAGGAAGTCATAAGGTAATCATCATTAGACATATGAGATTGTATTTGAGTGCCTTTGCATTAAAACAAACAATATATCGGTTCCTAAATGGCTTAAGTGTTCCTACATGACTTGGTACCAACACCAGCATTCAGCTGTGACTGCTGCAGAACCGAAGTATTAAACATTGTGGTGCCAAATCTGGTAAGATGCCCAACATTCTCCAAGTCAGCTGCCACAGAATCACAAGTTATTTAGCAGTCAGTAGCCATTTGTTCAGAGTAAATCCACAAAAGGAGCTACATGGCTGTAAAGGAGCTTGTTTGCTGTTAAGGCAGGCAATCAAAAACACTTTGAAATTGGCGGAAATTCTGATATATTTCACCCAAATCTGCCTAGTTACAGGGCTCGATCACAATTCAAAACAAATATTAACTCTGTAACATGTTTCTTTAAATCAATCACAACATATTTCATGGAGAACAGCTGAATATTAAATTCCACTGAACAAACGTATAGAGATTTTATCAGTATATTGCTGGCAGGCGTTTTGGTTATTAACGGGCAACAACAACAAAACCCTGGATCCAAAACCTGCCATTCTGCCGTAGGGAGAAACCATGACGACACTTCCCTTAATTTGTGATGCTTTGAATTAGGGCTGCACAATATATCCTTTTTTTTTGTTTTTTTAAATAATCATCGCAATATCAACAGGCGCAATATACATATTGCGAAAGGCTGCGACATATCGCTATTTTTGATTTTTTTGTATTGGTTGAAAGAAAATATGAGCAGAAAACTGCACTTTAGAAAGAAACTGTCCTTATATATTCAGTGTTCAATTTGTTCAATAAAAGAACATCGAAAATGATTTCCTTTCGTTAGTTTTAAATTCAACAAGCAATGTGTTGTATTGTAGCAGAATACTGAAAGCAGCAGAAATGCAGAACTGAGTAGCTTTAATATCGGTTTATTTATCGCAAGTAATATTGTTATCGAGATATTCAACCACGTTATGCATATCGCATAGTTTCCTCGTATCGTGCAGCCCTACTTTGAATATAGGCAGACATACCGGTGTGGTATGGTATACCTTATTATGTATGCTTAAGTTGGGGCTTTAAGGGTAACTACTGTGTTTTTCCAACCTGGACCCTATTTTCCTATGTTTTTGTGTGTAGGTGACTGATAGGAACAACAATCTTTGAAATTGGTCCAGTATTAAGTGTGAACGCTGTAACCGGCAGCCACAGACCGGGCTGCAATGTAATCCTATGGGGCAAATGTTCAGCGTCTATTGGTTCACTAAAAGTGCTGTTTGTGCCACTGAAAGGCTCAGATTATTATTCTAATTGTCTGACAACATTATGGAAAAGATCCCTACAGAGATCCCTCCCTGCATCCACAGCTATTAATTCTAGCATCTTTTTGGGCCCTCCTCACATGAGGGCCCTGGGTAGTCAGTCCCCTTTTTCCCCCCCAGTCGACGCCCCTGATTGTCAGACACTTAGACTATTAATCTGAGCCTGTCAGCTGCAAAAACAAAGCACTCTTGTGAACATAAGCTGCACAATTGCCCTATTAACTTACATTGTACCTTGTTTCGCCTGCAGCGATCTTGCTTAATACTGGACCAAGATACTGGACAAAAGATTGTTGTTCCCATCAGTCACTTAGACACAAAAACATGAGAAAACAGGGTCCAGGTTGAAAAAAACGGTAGTTACCCTTTAACTGGAAATTAAAGCTGTTCATGTCATATTTATTCGCTGAATTTCCAGTTACAGTGTGTACTTTAAGAAATCCACATAGATCATTACCGCTCACATCAACTATCTATTTTGTTGAGGTGGAAGATCGTGAGCTTAGAATTATAAGGTTCTATCTCCGTTTAGGGTAGTTCTGAGATATTGAGCATCAAAGTTTTTACATCCCAGCTATTTTGTGAGATGGAACCTTTTTATTTTATTAATAACTAACTAAGAAAATATTTTTTTACAAAAATAACACCACACAGGCATTAATAAACACATTAGGGATCAGATTATGTCAAAAAATCAATTTCGGCCAAAAGTGGAGATAAAACCTTATAATTCTAAGCTCACGAGATGTTTACAAGTGCGGATCGCAATTAACAAAAAAGCTGAAACCCCTTTATAACATCTTGTGTTTACAGCACCTAATTCATACCGAAATGAATAGAGAACCTCGATATGCCACGTCATTTTTTTTCAAAGAGTTCAATTTGGGTACGTCTTATAGTGGAAAAGCAAGATAATATTACATTAGCATATTTTTCAATGGACTTTGGTTCCATGCTAAAGAGGCAAAAACAAACGTCAACAAATCGCCACGTGGACTAAATGTAGCCCTTTAAGAGCAAATTTTTGCACGTTGTGTTTCGTGCATTCTGCCCCCTTAATAAACACAAAAGGACATATGTGATATTGGAGATGTTTTAAGAAATAAGGATTGCCCGGAGATAACGTTACTCACACATCAGCGTACTGAAGGCAACGATAGCCAGGAGTCCCTGGATCAAGACGCCGAACCTGTCCGTCAGGGCTCCGTTATCGCAGCCGTGAGGATTCAACTTGCTGATGTCAGACATGTTTGTGACTTCAAAAACGCCATTGTCCAGGAATCTTTTCACCAAGAAGACCCCGCTGTATCCGTACATGTCCATGTTGACACGATTAAAAAAAAAAACACAGCCGTCTGACACAAAAGGCGCACTCCCTCGGTGTGCTAGGAAGAGCTTAGGCTGTCTTTATTTTACTCGAGAAAAACAAACCGCCAGATTTCTATTTCCGGCTTTCGATGTAACGTAGGGTAAAGTCTTCCTTCAGTGTTCCCAGAGACTGATGCTACATCCCATGATGCAAAAAGCAGACAACAGAATCGATTATCTGACTCACATCCACGTTTATGACAACGTAAACAGCAACTGTCACAACGGAAAGTATAGCTTCCGGTAAACAAAATTTCAAAATAAAAGGCATCAGCTTGGCAGAAAAAAGGGACAGGCTACAAAGTTTTGTGCAAAGCATATAGATAGTACTAGCATATCAACCTTAAAGGTGACCTGCCATACAAAACCGTTTTTATTTGCATTTTTTGAAATATGTTAGGTATGTGTTTGTGTTATGTTGTGAATGTGAAAATGAACTGCTGACTCCTCTGTCAGCTCTAGCCACTGAAAAGAAATAAGCAGAGAAATCAGGCCAATTACAAAAGACATCATGTTGCCTGAGCTCATTACTATTCATTAGCTTGCCCAGTTGGGCTGGGTAAAGGATTCTGACAGCCAGGCTCTCATTGGCTAGCTGTTAGCCAATCAAATTCAAACAGCTTAGCTTGTTGAATATTAATGAGAACTGGCAGAAATCGAGCTGAGTCTTCCTGTAGGCTTTCTATACCAAACTAGAATGGCTTGAAACAAGGTAACCAAGGCATTTTTTTCTACAAAAAACGTTACAGAGTCCATGATAGAACTTCAGACATTACCACAAAGTAATGAAATACGTGTGGCAGGGCACCTTTAAATGTTAACAATTTTACCAGAATTGGCTAGGTCGCTCTTGTATGAGGGGTTAAAGTAACAAAACGTATTTGATACAAATGGAGGAGATGAAAATGCATGTGAATTGAAAAATTTAGTAAATTATCCAGTGATCCAATTCATTTATTTTGGAATAGTTCGTAAAAGGAATCGGATATCTCTGACTATTTCATGGTAAATGACTCCAATTTCAATTGACTCTGAGCTTATTCTTTTCTTCTTAGTAGACTATTGTTATCTGAATAAAGTATATTTTATCTGTTGCCTTTTGTATTGTTTTGTCTGCAACGGTTTATGTTGCTATATCTTGCGCAGGTCTCCCCTGCAAAATAATTCTCCATCTTAGTTGGAACTTACCTATTTAATTAAGGTACAATAATATAAAATTTGATCAACCTCAAAAAAGACAGCTATTCCTTTTTTCCCCTGTTGACTGTTTTCCACCTTTTTATTTTGAAGTAAAATTGACCTAAACTTCCTGTTGAAGTTCGTCGAAATTGACGCAGGTCTGTGCGGGTTACGTCCGTGGGCTCTCGCAGCAGAATTCCTTGAATGTGCGCGAGACCGCTTCCGAGCCTTTTGGCACCGGGTCGTGCGCGCGAGGGCCCATGCATGAGGCAGATCTCAGACGCTCACGTGAACATGTAGGCTAAAGGAAACCTTTAGTTTGAAAGTCGTCCGATAAAACTCACTTCAGGCTATTTATGACTAATCATAAGAAGCAGAGAGGGTGTAGTTGTGGGATTCCTAATTACAACATGATCTACAGTATACCCAACTCAGAGAAGACAATTAGGGATACCATTGGTTGTACAAATGCTCTGATTTGTCAGAATATAAGCTTTAAAAATGTCTTTTAAAAAAAAGTCAGTTTTGAATCATTCCACACGCCCTCTTATGGGACTATAAAAACATAACTTGGCTGTGTGGAGACATGAACACAGCTGTGAGGAAATGAGAAGAATGCAACAGCTGTAAATTAATTTACACCCCAGCCATCTCAATAGATATGGCCAAATAGCCTCACTGTCTGGCTCTGAAATGTCACTTCTAAGTCTAACTGCTTGTATAGATTGGGCCCGTCAACACAATTGCATCCACACAAGCAAACATTACTTTCAATTTATTCACATTAACATTATTAAACTGACACTAAACGCTCCTTCCGCCGCAGACAGAAGACAAATCAAATTTCCAATTCTTTTTTAATAGGCTACACATTCTTTCTTTCAGTGCATCATGGGGGCATATGATTCCACCTGCAGGTAATTTGGAGATTATAAATGAATAGCCTAAATAAATAAATATATGTATTTGCTTTATTTGACTACAATACCCCACATAAAGGAGACTCAGACTGGTTCTGATAATAACTTGTTTCACGCTTTACTAAATAGTTCATTTAGTCTTCAGAAGATGCGTAATCGTTTATAAATGAAGCCCAAACAGTGTTGGGCTTTGTGCAGGGAGGCTGCGGCTCATGCACACGTCTGTGTAGGCCTATCAAAGGGGGGTGGGGGGGGGGTAATCCTTTCTCGCGCGCGCTTGGAAAAGCCTCTTCTCTGGCAGATTATGGAGCACGGCGCACGCTCCAACCATCTGTTCCTCCAGCGGCATCACACCGGCACGAGCGCCTCTTCTCCTGTCTCGATGCTTCCTTTGTGTCTTTATGATCTTTATGAATCATATCTGTCGCCGTTAAAGCAACACTGAACATCCCGTTACAGGTTTGAAAATAAAATCCTTGATGCAGTTATGAGCAACTGTGCCACTCTCATAATGTCATAATAGCACTTATTTTGTAGCCTATAGCTATACACATCCCCATTACATTTTGGTGACTTAAACCTTTTTGGCTTGTAGTCCCTTTAAATTAAGCAAATGTCTAGAGAGATTGTTCAATTTGAAGTGGGTTTTTTTTTGTGTTGGTAACCAGTAATATTAAAAGAGCAAACAATTTGACAAAACCTAAAAAAAAAAAAAACACAATTTTGCGGAAAATAAGTGGCTATTCTTTTTGTTTGTTTTTATGTCATTTAATCATCTTGTAACCGGTTGCGAACCACATGTTGAAAAACATGCCTTAAAACCATAAGGTAATACCTTGCAGAAAACTCTTTGATTTAATATCTCGCAAATACTTAGGTTTACTCGTGGATCCTATTTCTCTTAAAAAGCTGTTTCAGGCTTCCCATGTTTAAGATGTAGCCTGCTTCGTCAAATATCCGCTCTTTAGTGACTCATCAGTTATGAAATATGGACTAAAGAGAAGGATAACTTTTATCTAAGTGTTCAGGTAAAATCAAGCCACACAAACAGGCAAACATTTTAATAGCCTTTGCATATCACGTTTTCAAATATGCTTGACTTATTTAGGCTATATGAGACCCGGGTGTGTCACATATTCATTCATTCATGAATTTGCCCGGTAAAGTCGGGGGAATTTCGGTCAACTTCCAGGGGATTCGCAGCAAAATATGTGTAAGACAATTTAAACGCCTAAAGGTCCAACGTTTGTTTAAATGCTGTTCCCAAAGGTCGAGAGTAAACTTCCATGCTTGAAGAGAAACATGCTAATTTAATTTCACTGAAGCCTAATTTAGAAAGTGTCCAAACACACCTCGTGTTATACCGGCAGTATAAGCCATGTATAGGTTTCACTTTCAGGATTTCCACCCTGAGAGTTCAGTTAAGTTCAGTGCAAAAAGAAAAACGTTCACCATATCTTGTATCTCCCTGGCTGGGACTAGCTTACCTCTAGGCTACTGGTTGTTGTTGTTGTTGTGGTAATAATAGTATATCTGTTTATGGAAATATGTGCCAACCTTTGAACCAAAGGCATGCCTATTAAACGTGGAGCAATGCGCTCCCACCACTAGAGGATACTGTTGACTTTGATAAGACACGGCGCCATTAAAATAACAGAATCTCAGGGTATTTCTCAAGAGCTGTTGAAGAAAAGTAATTCCAAAAAAAAAGACAAAGATAATACATTATTGACTTATCCGGGTTATTTGTGCGCAAAAGCAGCTTAAGGGGAAAGGTTGTTAAACTGCTATAGTCAGCTATACATGTTCTTAAAATATCACCACTTTTATTAGCATATTTTTTTTAATGATTATATGGGGTCATAGTTGTTCTTCCAGAAAACTGTATCAAAACTGATCAAAGGTCTTGGAACACCTAAAAAAAGAACAGATTTAATTTAATTTGAGCTGCCAACGATGATTAATTGATATGAATTATAGAGGCCCATTGATTAAAAATAAATAAAAAAGAAAGTTACATCAGAAAAAAAGCTTTTACGCGCATACAAAGTAATGTTTCGTTGTGTAACACACAGTTTTCCGCTGAGGTGTGTTTGGATTTGTTGGCGACTGAACTTCAGTTCCCCTTTTGACAGGCTAAAGAAATTTATTTTTTGCTGCTGTACTTGTATCTGTAGATGTTTTTGGACATGCGCAGATGGGAGATGCCATATTGGAACGGGGGCAGTAGCAGCAGTAGCTGAAAGACGTCGCTCGCGTTGCTGTGCTCGTGCTTCATGCGAACGAGGAGAGAAGAGAGAGAGAGAGAGAGAGAGAGAGAGAGAGAGAGAGAGAGAGAGAGAGAGAGCGAGCGAGAGAGAGAGAGAAAGAGAGAGAGAAAAAACAGAGGGGGTCTCGAGAAGGAGAGGCGACCAAAAACTTGCACAGGTAAGACAGGTGACGGCTCCGGCGGTCCTGGAAGGCTTTTCCGTGGTTGCTGCGTTTTGTTATTTTCGTTTTGTCGACGGAATTAACACAGGGAGAGTTATTTCTCTCCTCCCTTTCGCTAAAAAACCACGAAGTGCTCCCGAGGCGGTTTCTGTAGAAACGAGAAAATAGTCGCGAGCGTTCGTTCGCGAGCCCAAGTTGTTCAAAGTGTCTCTCACGCGCTGTAATTAACAGCTTTCACCGGCCGGGAGGACGCTGGGACTCGCGGTAATACGTTTTATTGCGTTGGTTTTCCTCACTGTTTGTGTCTGTCGTGTAGGCTGCTTACCTGTTTGTGAAATAACGTGAATTTTAATAATCTGCCCGAGTCACAGTTTAAACCGTTATTTGAAGGTGTTTTTGAATGTTGTGTTTAAAGACCGTGCACGACGCAATTTAGTTGGACGTGAAACACGAAGTTGCTTTCATAGACTCGCGTTTAGAAATGACTTATTGCAGTCATTCGCATGTCAGTGAGTCATTTTGGATTTTTTTCGTCACCCTTAGGTGCGTAAAAGCCATCGGAAAATACCGGACACTGCCAAAATGTCAAACCACTTTCAACATGGCGGGTTATGGTGTTGAGGGGGAAAAACTGCGCCTTAAAATCTTTGAACGAGGAAAAAATAAAATGATGGCAGATAACGCGCCCGGTTCGGTTTCTTTTGATGGACATACACGAGGTTTAATCAATTAAATCCAAAGTGTGCTTTTGGCAATTCCGTGGGAGTTTTTTTCCGCTGCAGTTTTGAGTGTGCAAAGTACATGACCGGAGTGCCAGCCAGCCTGCTGGTCGGCTACACCCCTCGCAGCCTCATCTTCCTCATGTGCACTTAACGTTTCCTCTTTCACTTTTATCCAAAAAATGCTCGAGCTCATGCGGTACGTCTGTTTCCAGACCACATTATATCAGATTAATATCGTTTTCCCAAATAAAACCGACGGCAGGATGATTTAATTCCCCATTTTGCCTGTAATCTTAGATTAATGTGTTGATGGTTGCACAGTCGGGCGAGATTTTTTTTCCCAGTTTATTGTTTCTCTATGGGTACATTTGCAACGATTAAGCAGATAATTGGGTTAAACCGCGCGTAGGCTATCTGTTTAATTATTTCTTTTTTTGCAGGCGGTCTGCAAATCCGGGGTTTACAGCTTTGCATTAGCCTATTCGAGGATTCCTCCATATTCAATTCGTCACCATAATGAACAGAAACAAAAAGACTGCACGTTATGGAGCCGGCGGTAGATGCTGAATAAATAAATCATGCTTTTAGACTTCTTGTTGCTCCAACGATATTTTTTCCATGGAGCTGCGAGTGGGGATGGATGGGAGAGCGGCAGTCTTGTGCATGCTCCAAAAAAGAAGAGCACTTTTAAAGGGGGGGAAAACAAACATGGCCATAAAGGTAAAACATGCATAATCCTTTTTCTCCACGGGGAGAGATCAATAGGAGTCCTGCTGCACTAATACATTATTGATGGTTTGGACTGATTCGGCTTCTTTTTCTTTCTTTCTTTCTTTTTTTTTTTTGCAAGAACCATCAGCCATTTTTTTTTCATTTAGCTGTTTTTGATGAAGGCATTGTATGTTAATGTTCTTGTGAATGTTTCTTCAATCACACCGAAAGGAAGTCTACATTAAAGAGGGAAGGAAAGATAGAGAAAAAGAAAGGGGAGGTCACTTTATACAGGAAATAATGAGGCCAGGATCCTTTGTTTTGTTTGTTTGTTTGTTTGTTTGTTTGTTTGTTTCTTTCTTTCTTTCTTTCTCTCTCTCTGCTGTTGGCAGACAAACTCTCTGCCTGTATTTGAATAAGGGGAGGACTTTTCTACGCAAATGTCAGATTCCACCTCCTATCAAAGCTTCAGGTTTTGTAGAACGTGTTTTATGTTTCTAGGAAGTCATTTCCAGTCATTGATGTTGAAATAAGAAAGCCCCCCCCCCTTTCTTGTTTGTTCTGGTCCACCAGGGGCAGTTGCTGTTTGCACTTCATCATTTTATAGTTAGCTGATCTCAGTGGGCATCATAGGCAAGAAACACAGGACGCATTGTGTAAAAAACGGTCATAATTGAGAGGAAGAAACAGAGGGCAAATTGTTTTATCAAGGCCTCCTGTTGCCAAGAGGAAACAACTCTTGGATGGGTCTAAAAGAGGAGAACCTAATAGGGAGTAATGCAATAAAACCCAAGCCCATGCAGTAGTTAATCTCCTAAATCCCCCCATTAAGTCTTTGGCATGGATGGGTTTAGGGAAAGGCAGGAGGACAACATGTGGATGCCCAGCGACCCATCAGGGGCTAATCAATAAAAAATAAAAAGACTCAATCTGAGACCGGGGGCACAAATGTCCTGAGATTAACTCTCCCAGACCAGTTTAATCCCCTGGTGCCCAATCTGGACTGTTTCCTCCGGGACGCTGCAGGCCAGTAAGCTTCATCAAGTATAAATGCTGCTCCGAAAACAGTTGGCTTGTTTCAGAGATACAGATTGAGTCAAATAGTTGACATTGACCTTCTGAACCAAAGCCTGTGAATATTTTTTTTTTTATTTTGCTGCTGTGGGTTTTAACCAGTCAGGGACCAAATTAAGAAAAAACTCACATCGAGCGGAGAGTTTAAAAAGTTAGAATTAAAGTTGCCTTTTCTATGTAATTTTCTAGCTACGATTAGTTACAATATGTCACATTTTTTGGGAGGAGGCTGGGGCATTTAGCAGTAAAGTTTCAATGCTCTTGTTTGCACCTTTACAAACTCAATTTCAGTGTTCACACCCACGGAAGATCTATTTTATTGGCCTGGTAACTGTAGAAAGAAATATTGTTTGTTGTTTGTTTATGAGGACTTTCTTTAAGACCTCGGGGAGCAGCGATGAGAAGAGTAAAAAAACAAAAAAAAGGTGACCTTTTAAATTCCAGAGGACATCCAAAAGTTTCCTACGATAATAAATATGTCAGGGTGAATTTTGGGGAAATGAGCAATCCAGAACAAAAGTATTTGTGTTTTTTTTTTTTGTTGTCGCTCTGACCTCCATCTAGCACATGAGGAGATGAGATGAAACAACTTTCGGTTTTCGTTAAATGTTTTCACATCTGTATTGAGTAATCAGTGTTGGACCAGCAGCCCCTGTTTGTTTTATTTCCATACATATTGTGTCCAATTTCTGGACAGCGCAGAAGGACAATGATAGGGCTTCAGTTCCCACACTTTTCATTGGATGTGGTTGTTAAACCCCTCGAATTAAAGCTCAACGTCACCACTTTAACCACATAGTCTTTGTTTCATTTTAAATGCAATGTGCTGGAGTATAGAACCAAAACAATACCAAAAAAAATCAAGAATGTCTATTTACATGTATTTAAAGGCTGCACTTAAATGTTCAGCCTCCACTAGGGCTGCAATTAGTCATTAATCTGTTGATTATATATTTAATAGATTAAATCGTGTTCCCAGAGTCTTTAAATTGCTTGTCTTTTGTAATCAACAGTCTAAAACCCTAAATATATTCAATTTTACAATGATATAAAACAGACAAAATCAGCTAATTTAGCCATATTTCCTTGATAAATAACTTGTTGGTTGCTTTTCTGCTGATCGACTGAGTGTTTCATCATTCATTTCTGCTTTATGGAAGTATAAAAACATGGCATCTTGGGTTTTAACATATCACTCAGTCTTTAAAGCTGTACTGAAGTGTTGAAACAAGCAGATGCAGAATCAAATGTCATACAGTGTGGGGAAAAACAGCTGCTAAGGGGAATTTTAAGGGAAAAACCAGTTTCATAAGCTGCTGGGAACTACTCCTCGCACTATTTGATACCAGTGTTTGAGTGCATTTTAATGAGTTTCAATGAGCGCTGTAGAGGACTGCATGCTGATGACAGCGATGTGTCAATGCTGCTGAAGATTGTAGGGCTCTTGGGTGAGAAACACTGATAGTCTGTGTGTGTGGGGGGGGGCAGCGAACAGCGTCATGTGAGCCAAATTAGCTCAGCTTGTTGTTTACGCAATGGATGTTTGTCAGGGGTGTGTGTGTGTGTGTGTGTGTGTGTGTGTGTGTGTGTGTGTGTGTGTGTGCGCTGGTGGTGGTTCGGGGGGGGGCTAGGGTGTGTGTGTGTGTGTGTGTGTGTGTGTGTGTGTGTGTGTGTGTGTGTGTGTGCGCTGGTGGTGGTTCGGGGGGGGGCTAGGGGGATGCACACACTCGGTTGGTTGTGGAGACTGTCACTGCCTCTGTAGCCTCACAGTTCTGTAAATACACTCGGCTCAAACAGCAGCGTGAGTGGTGTCTGTGTTTTCATTTCCTCAGGATTTCGAGGCTCTTTTGGACACAGGACTTCAATCTATTTTCATAAGAGGATTGTTGGATTCTCAGATTTTTTTCATCTTATTTCTGATTTCTTTCTTTTTTTCCTTCTTTTTTTCTCCCTGGGAACACCTCAGGATGTGTGGCTTGCCTAATCACAGATTCAGAATAAGGATATGTTTCTGCTCTTCTGGATATTGATTTCAAAGTTGAGAGCAACAACCTGATCCTGGAGTTGTTTTTGGCTTGACTGCGGGATCGCTGTGTGACGGCAGCGTGCTTCAGTGTTAATTGCCAGGTGGATGGAAGTGGGTTGAAGTTGGTCGAAGTGAATCATTGGTGATGTTACTGCATGACCTACTGTAGGACAACCACCCGGCAAGTGACGAACAGGGTCTGTTGTTGTGAAGATGAGTATTCTCGCATATTGTTGTGCAGATTATTTAGAAACAAGCCAGTTTTTGAAAGAGATTTGTCTGTATTTCAGTCTTGTTTTGCCTTTTTCAGACTGGAAATCTGCTTTTTTCCCCCATTACAATAGATATTTTTCTGTAAAGTACCTTTACATAAGTTGTAGGATTTCGACCCAACCCCAAGACAACTTGTTTCCACGTTTCATCTTGATTTCTGTTTGCCGTGCTTATAAAACTTTAATGATATTAATAAAATAGAGGGCTGATGCAAGACCTACATAATATAACCTTAAACTTAAATCATTAATCGATTAATCAATTAGTGATCAACAGAAAAGTAAGCGGGAACTATTTTGATAATCAGTCAGCCATTTTTTAAGCAAATATTCTCTGGTCGCAGTTTTTCCAATGTCAGGATTTGCTTGATTGTTTTATTTCATTGTAAACTGAAAATCTTTGGGTTTTGGACTGTTGATTGGACAAAACAAGACAATTGATGACGTCAACAACAACTCTGGGAAAAATGGGATGGGCCTTTTTCTCCCATTTTCTGACATTTTATAGACCAAATGATTATTTGATTAATCGAGAAAACTGTCTGCAGATTAATCAATAATGAAAATAAGACACAATTTTAACATCCCTGGATCGCTTTCAACCTTGGATCGGAGTCATTTTCATTCTCTCTCTCTCTCTCTCTCTCTCTCTCTCTCTCTTCTTGCCTTCTTGTCAGCTGTTGAGTAAAAAAAATTCCAAAAATACTTACAAATGCAAGTGCTCTAGATGAGTCATTCCAAACTTGGGGGTCGGGCCCCTCAAATGGGTCACAAGATAGATCCCAAAATGCTGAATGGGTCAGGAAAAGAGGAAAAATATATATATATATACATCACAACAAAGGTCACATCTTTAATTGGTGAGGCGACTGTTTAAACTGTAATCTTGTAACTACATTCAAAACAAGATGAGATCATTTGAAAATGAAGGATTTAAAAAAAACAACTAAAAAAACAAGATGAGATGCATCACAACTTGTCTGCTCAGCAGATGATTGATCACATTGTACATTTGCTTCACAGTAATTAATCAGTTAAAAGTTAGTTCTTTATTTTGAGCAATAATGAGCGACAAACCAAAGATGAAAGGAACAACTGCTCTACAGACAAATTAATTGTACATCTTCAAGTGGTTTCCTATTTACAGACTATTACCTTTACGTTATTTCAAGACCCATTTTGACAAAGAAACATTTGCTAATTGATACATGAATTAGCCTAACTAATGACCTCATTAGGGAAACTGATTGCGCTTACTATATCATGGTGATTATAGCCCGACCTAAGACCGCTTAAGTCCCTCCTGTTTAAATACATAATTATAGTCCTATTTCTTCTTTTACCTTCCATATGAAGCTACAGTGACATTACTCTGCAGTTCTATGTTAGTCTCGCTCCACGGTTGTCTGAATGAATATTTCCAGATCCCACTAATTTGTTGGCCTGTTGTCTCGATCATGTTGTTCCAGTTTTTCTACTTTGTTTGATTCTGGTTGGTTATCAGATGCAGTTTTGCTTTGGTATGCAAATGCAGGCAGCCAGCAGACAGTATGCATAACCTGATATTACAGAACACAGACTGAAGAGGGAGGAGGTTGGTCTGCAATTAAACAAAATAAAAGGCTTTCTAAGCGGCTTTGATGATGCTGAAAATTAGTTTGAGAGACGAAAACTGCAAGATCTTTCTTCTCTCCTTTTCCTACACTTTGCTTTGGCTGCTAAGCGCTTCCTTTTACTTCAGTTTTTGCTCTGGACTTTCCCAGAGATCAGCTGTCTTTTCCTTGGATCTTATGTTAGTTGAGTTATGGTTTCTCCAGTTGGCATTCTCATTCATTCTCATTTAGCCACGGTGGCGGTCATTGTTCAACTATCAAGTCAACATGTACAAAGTATTATACATTGTACATTTTATATATATATATATATATATATATATATATATATATATATATATATATATATATATATATATATATATATATATATATTGTTTTAAAGAATTAACACAATACAGTTTAAGTTAATCATATCAAGAAGCAAGAAGAAAAAAGAAAGCAAGAGAAAAAGGTGTGTGGCAAAGGAACAGTGTGGGCTACGTTACAGACAATGTTCATTATTACCTGAAATCTGATCTACGTAGGCTAATCAAATCAATTCATCCTTTCGACATTTGTCAAATATATCTATCTTCAGTCTTAGAGCAAATGTCAAGTTTTCCATGACAAACATTTCATGCATCACATTGAACCAGTCTACACATGTGAGTGCCCCCCTGATTAAGCCATTTCTTGTACAGCTTCGAAGGTCCTACCTAAATACAGGACCTGAAAGCAAAAGTCAATCTCAACTCCCAAAACATTTTCCATACTGCAAATCTGTTTATTCTAAAATAACTGGAAATGCAGAGTGCATCATTTCCTGTCTTTATCTTTCGAAGGAAATTCGTACCCAATAGTGGGTGTTTATTTTGGCAAATGTCAAAGCTTTCACAAACTGCCTTTAGTTTCAGTATGTGTTATGATACTGTAAGAATAGTTGGAGAGAAGCAGTGGATTGTTTTTTGAACAGTTTGGACATTATTTGATAAATCTAAATGTATCCTTTCTATTCCAGAACTATCGGGCAAAGTGAGAGATGCAGTGAAGGATAACCAGTGCACCACCGGTCAAAGGTTAAACACTCACCAGGAAGTGGAGGTGCAGGATGCAGTCTCTCGCCCAGGAGCAGCCGTTGGCCCTCACTGCAGTCAAGTCACACTATCCGACCAATGGGAAAGAAGAAGAGGTGAACACAGGTGAGGAAGCCCTGAAGCTTTACAGCGCCTCAGCAGATCATGAGATAGGTATGGCAGATGTAGACTGGATTCAAATGCATACGAGGAATCTTTCGGTCGCTGGGGAGGGAGACGTCGCTCATTATATTCTCTATGTTTATTATTTACCTTTTAAATTGCTGTTATCCTGACTGTTAAGTCTCTTGTAAATTCTCCTTTTAAAGTTTGCAGTAAGGGTTTTGCACTAGGCTGTTAATTATGAGAGTTATTACATTTTAGGAATTATTGTTGCTGTATATTAATGGAAAGTACTAAGAAAGATATGATATAAATGTCAATAAATGTATGTTTAAAGCTGGGGTAGGCTTTTTTTTTTATGGCCAAATATTCCATAATAACCTTTTCAGTATAATGTAATTCAAGTGGTCTGAGAGAAAACTAGACTTCTGCACCTATTGGCTCTCTTTTCAGCCTTTAGATAATCCAGCCTGTGACGGGAGAGTTTGGCCAATCACAGGTCATTTCAGAACACCGTGCAGAAACCCTGAATCTGCACCTTGAAAAGTTGCAAAGCATTAGCTATTACTAGCAATTCCTGTTTGCTCTAACTTTGGAGGTACAGGCAACCATTAACGGGCTTACTTTTGATGCTGAAGGAAAAGTCTGAATTTATTGATTATGAGGCTAGAACATAGAAAAGGAATGTTTTTATTACAATTTCTAAACAGATTTCTGGATGAACAGAAATACTGCCCTCACTAAGATGAAGTAAATTGTGTTAGTTCCAGCAGTAGGTGTGTAACCCTGTGTTCTGATTTTTACTCTGAGAAGAAATGGTGTGATTTTTGACAGAGAATTCGTCAATTGGGTGCTAAGGGTTAAGCTCTGTTTGTTCACAAGCGTGTGTGCATGAAAAAAAGCGAGCAGACATCTACAATCTATTGAAACAAACTCCATCAGCTTCCGAGCCTCGCCTCTCATTAACCAGAGCAGGTTCAGTGCCGTGCACACCAACACATACTGTGTGTATTTATTTGCTATATGTATGCTATGCTATAAATGGAATGCATTTTCAGCCTTGGGACTAGGCAGCTCTGGTTTATTGCCGATGACTAACGGTGATTTTGTTCATTCAGATGCTGATTCCATGGAGGAAGAGGCAGAGTTCAACTGGGAGGAGTACATGGAGGAGACAGGGGCTAATGCCGCCCCTCACACCACCTTCAAACATGTGAGTGGCTTTGTATGATCTCCACCTGACACTTTAAATCCCATCCCTCAGTGATCCTTTAAATACAGCCTCATAGATAAGTACCACATGAAGAAATCCTTTAACGACATATTGGAGAGAGCCAGCCCTCGGCATCACAGCGCTAATGTTGTTCAATAGAGCAATCTCATTGGCTTTGTTCTCTTATGACGCACAAGTTGTTAGACGACCTTTTCCAGTTTTTGAAACAGAATTGAGGGTAATTACTAAGGCACAAAAGAAAACAATAAGCACTATGTTGTGTGTGCTTTTGAGGAAGGTCAATTTCACAAAAGGGACAGAAATGCAAAAGGTGAATCAGAAAAGTTTTAATTCCCTCTCTGAGGCAAATATTTTAGATTTCTTGCTCAGAAATGGGGCTGGGTGGGTCTTAATCAAAATCAACAACTGCTTCTAAAGTGGTTTCAAGTTTAAATTTGCACAACAGTCGTTGGCAATGAAAATCTCAGATCTCTTGCTCCCTCCAACAATACTTTAAATAAAAATGTATAGAGAAAATTACTCAGGTAAAAAAATTAGAACCTAAGAGATAAAATAGTGCAGAGTAAAAATAATATATGCATGCATATATATAAAGGTAAAGTTGTGACTGTCTCAAATTGATTTATAATTTTCTTTCCAGGAAACCTATTATTTAGAAATGTAGAGTTCCACATAATGAAGCATTTCCCGACATTAAAGTCTTAATGCAGTTTAGCAGGACTACACTTCTGGTAGAGAAAAACAGAATGCACGTGGGAAAATGCTGGATCCAAAATTACTAGAATCAGCTTCAAAAGTGTATGAGTTGTTAAATGTAGAAATTACCATAAACGGACCAATGATATATCCTCATTAGCCATCAGACTGAAACTCATCATAATCATTAATTTAGTCAATAGACATTTGTACAACGAAAGCACACTAAAACTACAGACTAACTTATGATGGGATCAGACCAGCTGTGACTGCAAAGTCTGTGTTGCAAAGTGGCAAATAACCGAAAGTGGTGGACATGTCTTTTCTAGAGGAGGCCTGATCTTTATCTTGGATATCAAAGTCAGATAACAACATAGCTGAAATTCTCTAGAAAACTCATTCATCAGATTTAAAAGAAATTCGCTGCGTTGAAAACTGATATCTCATGTGAACTGAAGCACAGGCTACTGCATTAGTTCAGACAGACAATCACAGACCAGGTAAGCTGAACTGTCTGCATGTTGCCATCACCAGCTGGGCGGCCTGTTTGACATGTCAAACTCACCTGTTTAATCTCTGCCTGCTGCTGAGCATGACTCTTGTACATCTACAAAACTAAATCTTGTATTTAGTTGAAATGTTCCTATTCAGTATCTGATTTATTTGACTGATAGCTGCTGTATGTTAACAAGACATGTGGGTGCAGTGTAACTGAATGAAGGTTTTTTTTTTACAAAAAGAAAACTGAATCATCTAATTAGTTTTTCCGCTAAATGTCGCTAAGCTCTGCAGAACTGCTGCAGTGACGAAATGATGATGAATTTACTTTCCAAGGCAAAGCTGAAGTCGATTGAATATATTTGTAATGGCCAGATGTGAATTTGACCCTATCTTTTATACGAAACATACAGAAAACAACAAAGGGTTGGTAGTAAAGTAGTATCTTTTAATGTATCTTCTATTTCTGCACAGTTATTGTATGGCTGTTTTTGTTAAAGGGGCACTCCACCAATTTTATGTCAAAGTCATAAAACAGACATAACATGTTGAATACTCAACTTGTGGAAACGGTTCTACAATGTTTTCTGTGTCTCTAGAGAATACTAGTGCTAGGCTGTTATTCCAGCCAGTAATTCCGCTTTCTTCTTTTCCTAAACCCAACCCCGTTATTGTTTTCCTAAACCCAACCGTCCAAAAAAGCAATTATGACTGCGTCTTGATAACACGCCAAAATGGCATACGAATTGGCGTGCCACTTATTGAGATCAGTCTGCAACCCATCCGCTATATATATATCTATATATCTATATATCTATATAGATAGATAGATAGATAGATAGATAGATAGATAGATAGATAGATAGATAGATAGATAGATGATACGTGATATATGAGACTTTCAGACAGTGTGAAGTATGATTATTTTTCACTTTGAAGTGGGACTTTACACTGATGCATTTGAGAATATTGACGTTTACATAATAAAAGAGTTTTTTGTAGAAAAACATATTTAGACTCAGCAAAATAAGATATCAAATAAAATCTTGTTTTGGTACCTAAAGTCAAGTTTAGTATTGGCAACAGTACTGAAAGACACTTTGAGTTGTTTCTTGAGTGGACTTTGGATTTGTGGCGTATTGTTTGACTGTGTATTTGTACTTATGATTAGCTTGTCAGTCACCTGTAAAGCACCCTAACCTGCATTAAAAGTGCTTTACAAATCAAGTTTGGTTTAAGTATTCATAAACTGCTGCGGTGAGAGGCTGCAGGACTATTACTCAAATATTTAATGCAGAAATGTGCTATTTATTAATCCTTAATTAATGGGTTTGATCCATTCCGAGTAAGATATCTGAATGTCTAATCAATTTCAGCATCTGCGGGATTGTGGGTAACAGATTATTGATCTTCTTTAAACCAGCATCATAGTGTTCCTGTTCTTGAAGTAATGCAGACAACTGGGAACCAGTGGTGGAATGTAACTAAGTACATTTATGCAAGTACTGTACTTAAGTACAAATTTGACGTACTTGTACTTTATTTGAGTATTACTTTATACTTCTACTACATCTCAGAGACCAATGTTGTACTTTTTACTCCACTACATTTGTCTGACAGCTTAAGTTACTTTCTAGACAGTTTTTCATCCCGTTCCTGTCCAGTGAAAACCATGTATCTGCAGATGTGTTGATGTTTAATGGTCGTGATAAACTGAAGGATGAAGTGTTCCTTTAAGTGTTGAGAACATTCTCCTCCTTCTTAAGCTAAAAAAAAGTCTTTTAAAAGCTTCTTGGATCAGCTGGAAAATGCATTGTCACAAAGCTGAAAACAGGGCTGTTTTTAGAGATACTGTACATGGTTCTCACAGGAAAGTGTTGCTACAAACATATGATGATTTTATAGAATCTACAGCAGTAAAATGCAACATACCCATTAATGCAGCATTAATATTAATCCAGAAACATCAGCCATGATAGGAAAACACTAACATACTTTTACTTAAGTAATGGGTCTGAATACTTCTAACCACTGCAGGGAACTTGAAGTGTTATTAATGGCATTTCATAATATAATTATAACATTTACAGACGTTTCAGTGTACAATTTATGCTTGCAATCCCCCCAAAAACCTGTTACCACACAATTACAAGGCTTTGCCTCCATTAACATGTCACATCACAGGAAAGGGCCAGATGTGCGAGTGCAGTTGATCCTGGATGCGAGGTCTTTATTCACCTCAGCTGACTCTGTGTTTGACCGACGGAGCAGCTGTCTACCTTGATGAAGCTCACAGCACTCAGCTGCCGGCTGGACGGGCCCGCAAAAGGTGGAGACGTGTCGGCCGGTAATTTAGGACTTAAAAGGAGCGTGTCGGCGTTTCAGTTTCTTACATCACTCGGAGTGATGAATGGCAATAAGGGCGAGATTAAGAATATGTGGGTTTTTATGAGCAAAGCACCAATGTCGTACTGTCTGTTTGGTGAATTTGAGCGGGCGAGGTCTCTTGGGAAGCTAAATTGCCTTGTTGGTAAGTGGATTGAGTCACTGGGAAACAGACCATGAATTCCCCAGAAAAATTTGATTCAGTAAAGTGCCGCCCTCATCTCTCCCTTTCTCTCCTCTCTCTCTGCCTGGACAAATTGAAACAGTGATTTCTCTTGGGCCTGTACACACACACACTCTCTCTCTCTCTCTCTCTCTCTCACACACACACACTCTGCCGAGGCTGCCCCGTAGCTCTCTTACATAAGCCAGCCAGAGTGATACAGCACGTTTGCATTGTTGTAGCAGGAAGTCACAGGGCCATTTGTATTGTGTTTATTTCTAAGATGTTGGCTTTTTCCATTCAGTTGCGAGTGTGTGCGTTAAATGTGAACATCCTGTTGGGCTTGTAGTGTTCTCAAGAATTGTATAGCAGCCTGTGGCTATGGTGGAAACGCATTATGCTGTGTTGCGTTCACTGTGGTACAGATTTATCACTTTCTCTAGTGCAAAAGGACAAGGAGAGGCTGTTGTTTAGTGCAAGGGTTTTGCTTTAGGCAGTTTTTTAAGAGTCATCAGGCTCGTTCATTATACTTGTTATTAATTAAATCTCACCTGTGCCTGTTTTTCTGTTAACACTTTAATTAAAAAATCTTGTCAAATTCACTCACCTGCTGCTAATACTGGGTGATGTTCCGTACTATTTATAACATATTGTGAAACTAGATATTATTTGGGGTCTTGGGATGCAACTACCAATTATGTTCATAATCAGTTAATCTCTTGATTATTTTTATTATTACCTTCACCAAGGAGGTTATGTTATGGCTCGGTTTGTCTGTCAGCAGGATGACAGAAAAACTACTGGCCCAATTTTCATAAAACTTGGTGGAAGGGTGTAGCATGGGCCTAGAAAGAACCCCATTTTTGGAGTGGATCTGATTCACAGGGCGGATACACAAATTATTTTTCACTTTTGTTAACATTGCTAGATGGAGCATTTGTGCTGCATTCATATGGTATTTGAGTAATCGAAGAAATTAATTCCCGACTAGTAAAAATTCATACTGCATTAACATTTTGATGCCTTGGCCATCTGCGCTCTCTGAGTGCCCTTCTTGCTACTTAAATGATTAAGTGACAGAGATTGGGACTTGAGTCTGAGACTCGAACTCGAGTCGCACTTAAATCGCACAAACAGCTGACTTCAGACTTGACTTGCAACTTGACCCAAAAGACTTCTGGCTTGACTCGGACTCGAGCTTCAAGATTCGTCAACAACCTGTTTTTATGCAATTACTGCTTTTTCAATCTAAATTCATTCATGTATTTCTATTTTCTTTTATTGGCGCATATACGTTGGGGAAACGTATGACGACCTGTATGTCCCCTGCCCTTTGCCATAATGTGCAACGTAACGCATGCGCTATGCCTTATGTGCGCGCACTCACATAAATGCATTGACGATATTTCACCAGGTTGTTGTTAAATAGCAATACCAAAAGTATCAGTTCTCACATGTTTACACCATGGTTGGTGTATTAACTTTCAATACAGATGTTTCCCTCACCCTTTGAACACTGAAAAATGTAATGCATGATGAGGTTGGGCTTTACAGCCAGTTAGTAACAGACAAATGTAGACAGTGTATTCTTTGGTGCAGATACCAAAATAAAGTTATGAAATTGAAACAGAGTTCTTAATTTGTGTTTCTTCAGATTAAATTGCAGTAGACCCCATACAGTTATCCTACAACTGATTTTGATACTGTACTGTATGGATGGTAGCTACAGGAAATGCTTTGAATTCATAAGATTTAACAATACAGTGTTAGGGACAGATCAGATGGCCAGAGACTCGTGGGAAAAGACTTGAGACTTGACTTGAACTTGCCCCTCAAAGATTTGAGACTTGACGTGGACTCGAGCTCAATGACTTGAGACTCGACTTGGACTTCCAAAAAATGACTTGTGAACATCTCTGATAAGTGAATATCAGAATTGTCGTTTGCTGATTGACTAAGCGTTTCAACTCACTACAACACTAATCGTGCATCATTGCAATATAACTTAACTTGCACCCATTTTGTCAAAATTTCTTAACTGTTCTACTTTAGTGAAACTAAAGTGGTACTCCAGCAATATAATATGCATTTCCAAAAAAAAACAAGGGGCTGACAGATCCTGGATCCTATAATTTCCACAGTGCAACTCAATGCCATCTTTTTGTTAGACACTCGGTGCCTCCATGCCTTCATCTTGTAACACCGGCTTTCTGTTATTATATGTAAACATCAAGCTCCAGACAATTTAACCATGTTGACATCATCATTGTTATTTTCTAAGCCTTTACAAAGCTATTTCAGAACAACATGACATTAAACAACTGTTTTCACAGGCTGTGTTTATGTTTTCTCAGAAACTGAACTGAACGGAGTTCCCCTTTAGACTTAATGTCTGTTTCCTATTATGTAAATACAGTATATTCTGAAAACACCAATAGTCATTTCCAAAATATTGTCACATTACATCAATATCACAGCTTTATTCACAGCAGATTGGTCAAATTACTTGTTATATAGCAAATCATTAATATCACCCAGCCTCTCCCTTCTGCACTTTGTAGTTTCTTAAAGACCCTAAAAACGTATTTTCTAAATGAGCTTTTTGTTTTGAGCGATTGGTTTCTTCACAAACAGGCAATCTTCTGCAAAGATTGAGTATTAGTATTATTTTGCATGAGGGATATTCTGTATGTGTGCTTCTGCTTAGAGTAATTCATAGAGTTTTTAACTGTTAAACTCTTAATAAATACAAAATAAGGACGGTTATTTCTTTTTAAAGATTATGTTTTGGCATTTTAGGCCTTTATTTGATAGGACAATTCAGACATGAAAGGGGAGAGAGGGGGGGAATGACATGCAGCAAAGGGCCGCAGGTCGGAATTGAACCTGCAGCCGCTGCGGAGAGGACTGAGCCTGTTTCTGGGGTGCACGCTTTACCAGATGAGCTACCCAGGCGCCCCGATGATGGTTATCTCTGAACTCATCTTTGATTGTTTCTTATTTGGTAATGTATATTTTATTTAATCATGCAAAACTTAAGATTTGAAACCAAGTTTTTTAAGTGCTTAAAACAAAAGTTCTTTTTTGGGGTCAAATAGTCAGTTTGACCATCATTTCTGTTGGTTTTGACAACATAACATTTACTTACCAAATTGGATCCTGAGATCTGCATGTGGACGGAGTCCAACAGAGCAAGGAAAACGAGCAGTCAGACAGGCTGCAAACAAACAAAGGCAAACATCAAACCTATTACCCAATCCGTCCATTAACGTCCTCCCTGGTTCACCTTTGACCTGCTAGACTTACTTTAGTTGTGTGTGCACAGTTCTTCTAAGCATTAAGTGATCATAACTGAGACTTCAAAACTAAGACCCAGGTTGTAAAAGAAATAGGGCTGGGCTATATGGAGAAAATCAAATAATATGATATTTTTGACAAAATACCTCGATATCGATACCGCAACGACATTGTAGTGTTGACTATTGGTGCTTTCACAAAATATTTACACATTGAGATTTTTGATAAATAATCCTCAGTAATGTGGATATAATGACTAAGTGGGTAAAGGCAAATAATAGAACCGTTACAACAGTCTGGTAAGTTCAGAAGCTCTCTGTTTCCCGCGGTTGTGTGCGTCTGTGTTTATGTATGCGTATCTTTACCTGTGTATGAGTGCTTGTGGTTGTATACATGATAGGGATGCATAGTTTTGTTGTTTGTATTGGCCAGTGGCGGGCCGTGTATTTTACATCTGGGCCCTCAGTACTATCCAACAGCAATTAAACCACCTTTTAATAACCTCACCATGACACTAGGACATTATCCGGTGAAATAAAGTGATTTAACACAAGGCTCAACACCTGGAGAGTTTCAATACACTATTGCAGAGACATGAATACACGGTGACTAAAGCACATTACTTTTACGCAGTACGGCAGGATGCTGCATCACATATAGTACAAATTAATGTAATTACCAAAGAAACAAAAACAAACCCACAACAACCGGTCACATTTACTCACACGACGACCACAAAGCAATCAAAAACACAATCAGCGATCAACAGGCATCCCCACAAATCCCTGCCAAGCTGCTGGGGCTCAACAACACACACATGCCACCACGCACACACACAAAGGCACAGCGGCCACTGACACCGCTCAAACCTTTAACACCAGCAGCAACTATCTAAAGCAAGCAGAAACAGCTAGTAAAATCATATTACTAAAATGCAGACAAATCCATTAAACTTACCAAAAGCTGCTCATCATTTGAAGAAAAAGTCCATCCTCCTTTCTTTCATTAACTTTACATCTAAAACTCAAAACGAACTCGAACTAACATTACTGCTACAGTTACGTGATGCTAGCTAGTTTTGCTTCTCGGCCACCGTATACGAAATGGTCCGAAAAATGCCGATGTAGGTGGCTAGGCCAGCTAGAAGGCTCTGGCCTGTCAAAGAATACGCCCAACGGGGCAAACTTCAAATTTGATTGGCTAAATATATGTAATGTATATGTGTAAATATAATATGACAATCAACAACATTGCCACTATTTGCTTAAACAGCAGAGGTATTCACTCGAAATTCTGAAGGCCTCAGAGTAGATTTTTCACCCGGAGACAGCACAGGCGGAAATCTTATTGGATAAAAGCTCTAAGTTATGAAATGCACTGGAAGCCGCACAACCGAGGGAGAGAGTATCCATGAAATTATTGTAATATACGAGTGGGAACGGGCTTTATAAATATATCAAATGAATGAAATATATACTGTATATATATATATATATATATATATATATATCTCACTTAGGTGGCAGATGACTTAAAATCTGTGGCTAAATCATGTTTTTAATTAAATTATTTTAATTTCTTCTTTTTTTCCCTGTTAAAGAGGAAGGTTTTTGGGCAGGATAGTGGGCGTTATCATGTGGTGTACACATTGTAAAGCCATTTGAGAAACATTTAGTAATATATATGTTTATTAATTTCATATGTATATTTATATATAATTTTCTGATTCTCCTGGCCAGCAGAGAAGGCCTTGCTGGCCCCGATGGTCCACCTCTGGTATTGGCTGAGTGCTTGTTGTAACCAATATCCTCACTCTACTTTTTTATTTCTTGTTCCTTTTTTTGTGTCCTTTTTTTTTTTATTACACGTTTGTATTTGTGACACTTTGCTTTCCCAAATATGTATAGTGTACTTTTCTGTATATTGTCATCAAAACAAATATGTTGCACTTTTGCCTGTTTATTTGCATATGGAAAATAAAAATTGGATCGCAGAAAGAATATTCCTTTAATGTTGCGTTGCGTCTCTCAGGTGGAGATCAGCCTGCAGAGCAGCTTCCAGCCTGGTATGAAGCTAGAAGTGGCCAATAAGAGCAGCCCGGACACATACTGGATGGCCACCATCATCACCACATGCGGCCAGCTGCTCCTGCTGCGCTACAGTGGCTACGGCGAGGACCGCAAGGCCGACTTCTGGTGTGATGTCATGACGGCCGAGCTTCACCCGGTGGGCTGGTGCACACAGAACAACAAGACACTCATGCCCCCCGAAGGTAGGAAGAAACACTGTGAGACACGCATTCGCCTGAACCTGGTCTCTTAGTCACACATGGCAAAGAAATAGCAACACACAATTTCACTGTCGATGTTTAAACACAGGGTTTGAGTTTTACTTTCCTATCATTCAATGTCTTTCTTAAAGTGCTAATTCGACATAACTGTTCATTTTACTAGAATCATAAAATAATGATAAAACAATCATGAACTGATGTCACTAAGATATCACGACACACAGTGCTTTTTGTATCGTGATAACTTTATAATCAATCAGCTGATTTTGCTGCAATATCAATTGAGGGTAAAGAGATTTATTCTACTTCATGGCTCGTTACCATTAGGTTTTTGGGGTATTTATCAGCTTTTATGTTTATATTTAGCATTTAAAAAAACAGGTAAAAATCAAGAAAATAACTAAATTGTATTTTGAAAAGACAGTTTTAGCACAACGGCTCTGCATATAACAATTTATTGTATTTCTTTTATTAGTTTGAGGGATTCTGTCATTTGCCGCTCAGTTTGCATTTCTTCCCTATTTTTCTATTAAGTTTGTGGAAGTGAACACTTTTCTGAGCTGTGCTTTATTATTATTTGATAATTTATTTGTAAGGGAAAAGTACAGAGAAACAGTTGCAGAATCAGTGTCCAATGTACACGTGTTTATGGCCGAAGCTAATTTCCAACGACAGTCCCTTAATGGTTTCTTGTCCAGAACAGCAGCTTTTTGCAGCAGGAAGTTGTTTTCTGTAAACGAGTGTGAATTGTGTCGCTTAGGTGTCAGAGGACTTAAAGTCTGTGGCTAAATCACGTTTTTAATTAAAGTATTTTAGTTTCTTCTTTTTTTCCTGTTAAAGAGGAAGTTTTTGGGGGAGGATAGTGGGCGTTATGCACTGTACACACTGTTTTTGGGGGGCATGTTCTGCTTTTTATAAGCATAAAATATGGCAAGTTCCTTGGTCAGACTGAAACTGTCTGCTCTTTGGCCTTTAGGGCACCCTTTTATTTGAAGGATTAAAGTGTTTAAAACATAAAAAGCTATAAAAATCTGTTAAAATCATGAAAATGATAAGCCTTAACTTGATTTTGTCTTGCAACAATTATACACAAATATGAACATTTGTGCCTCGTGTTGCATTTGTTTCACAGTTAATGGTTGATTGACTACATTTAATCAGAAGTGTCGGTTAGACCTTAATGCACACACACAGACTAGTGTGAACACCTTCACCTTTCAAAGAATGCTTTACATAAAGCGAGTGGAAAGACAGGTTTCCCTCAAGGTGCTTTGATTGTCAGAACGGCTCAACTGCCATTTACTTACTGACACATCACATTCAGTCAGAGTAATGCCAGGTTAAACGCAAGACAGGTCGCCTCATTTCTACAACAGCCTTCTCTAGTCTCTAAGAGCATCCTTTACACCTCAGCTCAAGCTTTCTAAAATAAAGCGTCCTCTTTAACTTCTCCAGAAGCCATTCTTTCTAACTGTCCCTTTCACAATATCACAACTTTGCCATCAAAGACATTTATTTCCACCTGCAGCGGGTCCCTCTCGCCCCCAGATAGATGACTCACCCTCCCCAGCCTTGTTCAGACCATTTATTTTTCTCGACACTTCCCCGCTGATGGATTGCGCGTGCCTCCGTTGTTGTGGAGATGACCTGGATATGTTTTCAGGTGTCCTCGCCCTCGCACCAGCTCCATATGTCCTTTTCACTCACCGCTGGTCTTTTCACCAACTTCCTCTATTGTATTTTGCAGCGGCAGGCTGTTTATAAAATATCTGTATTCACATCTCTGTGGATTATCTAACAAGCAGGGAAACAACACATTGAATTAGCTTTCACCGCTGCAGTGGAGTGGTCTTTGTCTTATGCTTGTGCACTTTGTATTTCAAGTCAAACATGATACGCCTGAAATAGGGCTGCAAGTAATAATTATTTTTATTATCGAGCCATGTGTTGATTATTTTCTCAATTAATCGTCCATTAAATGAAAATAGTAAAAATATGCCCATCACAACTTCCCCAAGCCCAAGGTGACATACACATATTACTTGTTTTGCCGGCCAGAAGGCCATGAAATCCAGCAAATGCTCACATTAAACTGGCGTCATTGGGAAAAAATTCCTTAACAACCTTTCAGCATATTGTAATTCAAGTGGTCTGAGAGAAAACTAGACTTCTGCGCCTTTTCTCAGTTTTCAGGATTTAGATAATCTAGCCCTTGACAGGAGACTTTGGCCAATCACAGGTCATTTTTAGAGAGAGGGTGTTCCCATTGGCTGTTCTACAAACGCAGATGCGCATGCACGTCCCTTCAGATGGTGAAAGCCTAATTCAATGGCGGACAATCCTGCAGAATAAGTTGGAAACAACTGCTTACACTACAAAGCAACCCAATAAAGGAAGACTGACTTCTCAGAAAGAGTCTCAAAGAAGGGCTGACAACAGACGCAATAAAACGTGTCAATATCGGCAAAGTGTTTCAGAGATAAAGAGAAAATGTTGCTAATAGTTGAACCTTCTGCTAACCGTAGCCAAAAGCTCTCGGCTGCGTCTAATTCAAGTTCATGTTTCTGTAGCGAGCTAGAGCCTCAAATCACAGCCTGTCATCTCAAAGGGCTTTACAAAGAAAACAAGACTGTCATTCTCACAGAATTGCTGCTATATAACGGCATCGGGATCACTATGACGATGGGGATGATTGAAATGAATGACTCGTATTTATAGAGTTTACTGTATGAGGGGAGGGGCTGAGGAGCTGCAGGAGCAGGGAGAGCTGCAGGAGCGCTGCATTTTAAAATTCTGGTATTTTTTCCCTTATCAAGAAAACTTCCTACGTCCCTCCAAAAAACAGTATTTACAAAAACTAGTTTAAACTCTTTATCTTCCATTTGCTTGCACAGCAAATAGTTACTGGTGAAATTAAGATGTTTTAATCAGTTGAAAGCTAACCTGCCTCTTAAAAATTATATTCATATACGATACATTTTTGTTTGCGAATACATTCGTAGGAACCATAATGCTTTGCACATTACGTTTTTTATTGAGATAACAGGAAAACGTTCATATTGAACATAGCTGTAAAATGGGGATAAAACAGCACATACATTTTGTAGGAAAAAGAGTTGATTGTCAGAAATTTACTCTGGAATAAGATATTGTATGTTTACTCAAGTACATTTTTCTATCCATCATACTGAGTAACAGCAGCTGAAGTTAATTCGGAAATTGATATATTTTGCAGTAATAATATGGCTATTAACTATTATATTAACCGTCTTTTTCTGTGTCTTTTGGAAAGCTCATATTTCAAATTATTTCCCTAATTCTTTTAATAATGATGGACAGCTGACATCTGCATGTTTAATGATGCAAACTGAAGCATAAATCATGTAATGGAAGCAGTTATATATTCCCAAAGAGGCTTCTGCAAGATACTATCAATTTGTCAATGTGACCCAAAAAAACGTACTCTTTTGCTTCATTTCAAGGCTTTGCATCATGCTGTGCACATGTCCTAGTGTGTGTGTGTTGCTTAGTCAGCTGCAATATGAGAGAAAAGAGAGAGAGAGTGTGTATTCCACCTGTGTCACAGTTCCCTGTTTTATTTGTTTCCTTTTTGTTTGTTTCTCAGATAACATTTACCTAAGAAAAGGTAAGCAGCTCTAACAGTGCCTCTGACTGACTCACCTGCTCTGCTCACTAGTTGCTACCATGAAATCAACACTGTGTTAGGCATCAGAGCTGCATGTACACTGTGCTTCCTCCTCCTCCTCTTCTTCTTCCTCTTTTCACCTCTCTAAAGGAAGTGACCTCACAGCTCAGTTGACTTGCCTCTTGCATGTAACTCCTTTCTAGCTAAGTGAGTGTGTGTTAAGCAGATTGATATAACCACACACACACACACACACACACACACACACACACACACACACACACACACACACACACACACACACACACACACACACACACACACACACACACACACACACACACAGCTGTTTGCGCCAAGCTGTGCTTGTATGATAACTAGTGCAAAACGCAGAGGCTCAAATGTGATGCTTTGATAAAGAGGCCTCCGCCCATGTGCAACACACAAACTGTGTCCTGTATCAGAAAAACGTGTCGCTAGTCGGTGAGTCAAGTAATGACCGGTTACAAGTCGTTGGCAGATGATATCAATACGCGTCACTAGGCGTTCCATACAGACATACTTTACTGCTGATGTTATAACCAGTCTGTAATTGTACACTAATATTGATAATCATAAAAATGTAATCAATGACAAGCATCAACAACAACAACAGGCATTATTCATTTTTATTTTTCATTTATTAATACTAGTGCAGAGCCTGCCCGGTATTGCTGTTGCAGCTTTTTTTCTGAGGATTTTGAGGACCTCTTGTCTATGTTTGCTTAAAGTTTTGGATATGTAAAGCTAAAGCGATATACATGAGAATATGCATGTTTAATGACGCAGTGCCATAGTACTGTTCTTTAAAGGGTCAGTTCATGCATATTAAGAAAATAAATGTTATCTTTTTAGCGGTGTCTAACCATTTAGATAAAACTTTCTGCTGAAAAATAGTCCGCATGAAACCTGTTTTCTAGAGTAATGGGGACACTGTTTCTGCAACAAAAGTGTATGCTCCTGATAATTATCATTTTTAAAGTCATTTTTCAATGCTGTGAGCGCTTTTTTTGTATTTAAATGGAGGCAGAAATCTTGAAGGCAGATATCTGGGCAAATAAAACCCAACCCAAGAACCAACCCTTAGGATATAAAACTGATAATACCAACCTAAGAAATGTCAACTTTATATTCAGCACACTTGAAACAGGAATACAAAGTGTCAGAAAAAATAAAAACATCAATGCAGAATTTAATGAAAAAGAATTAAGTAAAAGGGTTCAAACTAATAAATTAGGGTTTAAGAGGAGATTTAAAAGGGGACTGTGATTTTTTTTTTCCACCCGGTTTCACTGTGACTCTGTACCCAACAGACTTTACATAAAGCAGCAGCACAGTGTTTTAAAAAAAATTCCCTTGTGAACATACTTCCAAAATGTTGACAAATCTGCAGGCCTCCCTCCATCTCACTCACCATCTTACCATGATTTTTTTTACCCTCCCAGTTCGGGAGAAGGTGGAAAACCCAACTACAGATAAGGGTTTCAATTGGACAAACCACATATCACAAACACACCTAAACCCCTCGTCAAACTTGCTCACTCACTCATCAAACTCACCCCCCCACACACACACACACACAGTCTTCCTTCTTAGCTCATCCACTTTAAATGCTCCTCTGCTAACTGATGCGCTCAGCAAAGCTTTTGTGCTCATCAAATCAGCGCCCGTGTTAATCAGCGTCCCTGTTTGCAAGAACAGCACATGAGTCTGCAGCGCTGCAAGCGCTTTAGTTGCATAATTTCCTCAATTTTAGAAATTAAAAAGGCATCTGAAAGACAGTTTAACAGGGTAACCATTGTAGATTTTTCCACTTTACCCATAATGACTTTATGGCCCTCCTGCAGTTGGAATATAAGATGAAAAGTACTTACAAATGTACAGGTTTTAGATTTAAAAAAAAATAAGGAACCTGGGTTTGTGTATTTATTATAAATACCGTATTGAATTTAAACAGTAATATGCATGAAAAATGTAAAGTAAGTTTTGAGAAACAATGGCAGATCTATGAGCCTCTGGCAGGTAAGCCAAAACCGTTCAAATTCAGAGAGTTGTAACAGATCCAGACAGTGAAAACATAATTCAACCTACTATACATATTGATGGTGTTTTGACTGTATATGATTCAAAGCCTCGGGGTCGGGCTCAGAGAGGGAAGCTTGTTCAGAGAGAGTTTTGTGTGCATGTGCACGCATGTGTGTGTAGGATACATTCATCCATTCACGTAAAGAGCTTTTTAGAGCTACATCACAAGTTTGGTGATGTGGTAAGGTTGCTGCTCGCTGAACAGATCCCAACAGAGATCATTTGCATAATGAATTCACCACACTGCTTCCTGCCAGAGCCTGATGGAGCTGATGCTCTGAGATAGACCCCACTTCTGCTCTGTGTGTATGTGTGTGTGTGTGTGTGTGTGTGTGTGTGTGTGTGTGTGTGTGTGTGTGTGTGTGTGTGTGTGTGTGTGTGTGTGTGTGTGTGTGTGTTGCATTCAGGCTGATAGTACTGTGGTGAGAACAATACAAGGGGCTGCTTTAGTTTGGGTGTGACCCTTGTGAAACATTTTGTCTTTTATCAAGTGCTAAAGGTGGATTTCTGCTGCAAAATAGATATATATATAGAATTGACTTTTATTTAAGTTGAGAGCACCACTGCAACATTGAAAGTGTTTTACATTATCAGGCAGAATTTTGCTTTAATTATACATCGCATAGTAATCCTGATTTAAGGGTCCAACTAAATGTTGATTCTTTTCGTGAATTGGTCTGAAAGATGTCGGAAAATGCTAATTCAGTTTTCTACAGCCCGAGATACTAGCTTCAAATTGCGTGTTTTGCCAGTCCACATAATTACTTTACTACCACATAAGAGAAAGATGAGCAGCAAAGCTGGAACAAAAGAATATTTAGCATTTTTGTCTAAACGACTATTAAAATAGTTGCAGATCGACTATTTCAATAATCATTTCAGCTCTGCAGTGTTTACGTTCTTTTATTCACCCTTGTAATAAAGAGAGGTGATGGAGATGGAACGGTTTTAGGGCTGTCCTCGACTATCGAAATTCTCAGTTTACACTTTGATTTACACTACACATTACACTAATCGATTAGTTGATTTAATCGACAGATCTGTAAAAAAATCTGAGTTTCTCCATAGAGAATCGTGCAAAAGGGCCACTTTAAATTATGTGTATTTTTCAAAAGCATTGTCCAAGAACATTACACAGCACCACTGACATGCTAACTGATGTGATTTTTGTGTAGCCCAAGTTATTCTGAAAATAGATATTCTAAATTTACGCCATAAGCCTGCGCATCCATTCTGCTGTTCTTGCAAGCATTTGATTGGAGTGCATTTTGTTGCAAGATGACGAGCCATCTGCTGAGGCACAAGTTGAGTTAGGATTTTATTTTGACAGATGACACCATGTTGTTTTTAAAACGAGCGCCCTGTGTGACCGCTTCCTTGCTGCACTAACACAGTCTTCTCATTGAAATGAACGAGAAGGATGCATTTGAACACCAACACCTTATGGTCAACCAACAGCCTGCTTTAATCACACACGTTTGAAGTTAAATGAAGGTTTGGCTCACATTTCACACAACCCCTCCCTGCTGTAACCTCCAGATTTGCATACATATAATAATTATACATTATTCTGAAATGGGCCATTCTGCGTATTGAGTACTTTTTTTGTACTTAAGTACATTTTTATGCTAATACTTTTGTACTTTTACTTAAGTAAAATTTTGAATTCATGTCTTTTTACTTGTAACAGTAACACACACACTCACACACACACACACACACACACACACACACACTCTCACACACACACACACACACGTTCACTGATCCTGTGGGGCTCTTTAGCACTTACCACAAACACATCACTAAGGTAATTCATATTTACACAAATTGCTCTTATATCCTCTGCCCTGTTGTCAAGAGGGCTATACAAAATTTAACAATATGGCGTCTGAAACGGTGAAACGTCTCTCAATAAACACACAAATTGCGTGCTGTGTGACATTTTACGTGTGCTGCAGTCATTATGCCCACGGCCTATTATGGAAAGGCTGTCAGTTAAAATGGTAGTAGGTAATTGTTTGAATTGACTTGGCTTTCTACTCTTGTGTGTTCGGGGCGGTTCATCTCCATGCCAGCGTATAATGACTGGATAAGACAGAGAGAGAATCAAGCGTAATTTGCTCCCATTAACTCTGATTAGAATCTGTTGCACTGCTGCGATCGCGGCAAAAAACACTGAGACGATTTTTCTTCTTTAATTATAACATTGATTATCTAAAGTAAAGCTTTTAAATAAGCCCTGAGCACAGAGCCAGGATTGTTCACAGAGAAGAGGAGCTGGCAGAATATGCAAATATCTGCTTTCAGACATGCATTTTCATATTTGTTTGTGTTTTTTAAATGCTAGATATTTGCATGGAGACTTCAGCCAGCTTTTGTGCAGCCTGGGAAAAGTGGGGAGAAGGGGGAAGGTTAGCTCTGTGATAGTGTAGCGGTATGGGGGAAGAGGGGGATGTTTTGAGGTCTCCTCCCTCAAGGTTAATTATGCACTTATTGTTATGTGAAAGTCAGGCTTTCACCTCTATGTGTCTGCTGCCTGTGGGATGGAAATGAAGAAAAATAGACCATTATTTATATAAAGAAGCACTACAGTATAATGAAACTGCAAGCTGGTGGAGGGAAAAGGGGGAGGGAGAGAGAGAGAGAGAAAGAGGTGAAGAAGGTTGAAGTTTGCAAGTTTCAGCTTCTGCTTCTACTGTTGAGCTCTAAATGACTTCATGACTAATCTCGGCAGGATCTGTAAAAATAGTTTATCTATTTCTGCACACCCCACATCAACACCGTGTATATACTCTGTGTGTGTGTGTGTGTGTGTGTGTGTGTGTGTGTGTGTGTGTGTGTGTGTGTGTGTGTGTGTGTGTGTGTAAAAAATAGTCTCACAGGAACACACTATTATTAAACAAGCGTACAGAGAGCAACTAGGCCGCAGAGACATTCACTGTTAACCTTAGTTTAACAGGAAAATGCTGATTTATTTGCCGGCAAATTCCACAGTTGTTGGTTTGATTCAGGCAGGACCTCTGGAGTCCAGAGCCACGAGAGGATTTATTGATTTGGTCTCCTTAGTCAGTTATGTAGAATTATGTAGAGCTAGCTGTCAGTTATATTTACTCCAATCTTTGATTTAAAAAGGGATTATAATAATTGTATTAAGAATGTTTAAAGCCCTTATCTAAACAAACTAGAAAAGGCATTTTTTTTCTTAAGAAATACACTGTTAAGTTAGTGGGTGATTTTTTTCTTGTCTTAAATACCACAACTTCTCACTGCGGTCATTACATCACTCGCACTAGCTTTTCCAGTAATCATTCGTGGGAACAAAAAACAGAGAGAGAAAAAAAAGAAAAGATATAGATAATAAAGATAACGGAAGCTTGTTGCATTCACCAAAGTCAAAATAAAACTGGAGACTTTACCTCGTAATTACAGTATGGAAATGGTAACCGGTAACAATTCAACCTGTGACCTGAATAGGAATTCCACCTATATTTATACTTTATGTCGTGCATTAGTTTGACATCTGTGAAATCCATAATTAGGAGAGCTTTTCTTATAATTATGAGATGATAATAAAGCAGTAACTAATTACTAGAGAAATAAGGCCTCCAATGTGGTTTTCTTTGGTGAACGTATGCTCTTCTGTAGATAATGTGGGCGTGATTTGTCGGAATCTGACAGTTCCAGAAACGGTGACGAGTACTTTGTTTGAAGCATACTTAAAAATAAGTCCTTTGAAAGTAAAAGTGCTGAAAGCAACTGTAATCAGTTGAAGTGTAATCCCTGAAAGTAGCTGCGCTATCATCTGAAATTAAGCACTGAAAGCTTAAACAAAAAAAAAAAGTGAGCACACCAAAGAGTTAACTGTACATGCTGATGACAGAAAAACTATAAAAGTAGATGTGCAGCAGGAGCAAAAACAAATCTCAGTTAAGACCTACTTAAATCCTTTTTGTTATGATTTAACTAACTGCTTTCTAGTATTATAAACAGTTCAAATGGATTCTTCTATCTTTTGACAATACCCACTTTAGCTATTGCATATAAAACCCTGAAGTTTATGTTTTGTTTTTTCAGCTTTTACTGGACACTAAGAAATGCAAAAAAGCAACACAGTATACATGCTTAAAGACTCATTTTCTCCCTTGGCTCTTTACCCTGGAAAAACAGAGCAAAAGGAAATCTAACAAAAACACTTCACTGAGCCAAACAACCTAAACCCAGAACCTATTTTCATTATGAGCATGTTTCAGTTTATGGACTACATTTCATTTTCACTTTTGCTTGATGCTAATCACTACTGCAGGGAATGTCAGTTCGCCCAACGTGTTGCAGTCATTCTGTAACTGTGACTCATGTGGCAACATTTCAGTGACTCCAACAAGTGTCTGAGTTTGTGGAGACATTTTTATTTTTTTTTTGGTGTGTTTAAGTGACTAACAGGAAAAACATGCAGGACTCTGAAGGCCGCTCAGCATCTTCCTTGGAATGTAAGCTTGAGGGATAAACAGGAGGCTGATTTCAGAGGAGTCAAATGAAAAGATACTGCACTATTGGAAACAGGAAGCATGCAAAAACCACAAATCTCCGACGACTCTGGAGACAGAACTCTGGCCCACCTGGCATGTGCATTTGCATTTATGTGGTCTTATATTGGTCATAATGTAGGGACACAAAATCTGTTCAGACAGTTACATTGTGGGGATTCACGTTCTAAGTGGAGACGAAAAGCCTTTATCATCATGGCTTCATGATCAAAAACAAGACCAACATGTTTTGACTGCACACCAGGCCTCCTGAGGGACAACAACACTATATATTATTATACTATAGGTCAACAGTTTGTTAATATAACACTCAGGTTAGGGGTTAGGGTCGGGGTTAGAGAGGTATTTGGGGTGAAGTCATGTCAAACGTCTTCAGTCCAGTTTTAGTCAGTTCAAGTCATTTAAGTCTTCTATGACATAATAAGTCAGCTTCAATGCAGAGTTCTAATAATTAAATAGGCAAACTGAGCCTGTCTGTTTTTCCACAATTTAACCCATAAAAACTTGGGACTGAACATTTTAACTTTTGATTGTGTCTGAGTTTTTATTTTTATTTTTTTGTGTTTCTCTGACTATGACCCAAAAAGATTTTTTTTCAAGCAGATTTATTTAAACTACAGAGTAAACTACAGAGTACACCCCCACATTAAACCCACACAGGTGCTCTCACTTATCTAGATTAGACCTCTTTTATGGACACAGACTCTTAATATTGTTATCCCTGGCAAACAGTGCTATTATTATTTTCTGCTCTATTGTTTTATGTTTTTGTCTGCCTCCATAAGTGTCCTTGGGTTGCTAAAAACAAATTATTATAGTTATACTGGGCTTGATTGACCTCCCCTCTCTCTCTCTTTTGTCAACTCTGTTAAAGGAATACTTCACCCTCAAAATAATTGTTTGAAAAATGATAACTCGCCCCGTGTTACCTTAAATTCTTGAAGAAACATTAGTTTTTCTCGCATGTGTCCAAGTGCAAAAAATTATTTATTTATTATTCTTCAATAATTCAAGGTATTGAACTGTAATTTTAAGCGTGGAGTATATCTTTAAGGTGGTACAACTTACACTCAGTCACTAGTTTATTAGGTACACCCTGCTAAAACTACTGCAGTCCTGCAATTAACCCTCCCTTCATAAAGGTTATAATGTTTTTTTGTTTCAAAGGAGTTGATTTAACTGATTATTTAGAGAGGGTATTATTTTTGGAGTTGAGCGACGTCACGTAATTCCCCTCATGCCTTCCCCGAACTACAAACTGAAATGAGGTCTAATAAATCATAATACCACACTGGGTTTTTTGAGGGGAAAGCCCTATCTTGAATTAATTAAAGTTCAGCTAATGCATTTTTATCTCAGTCATCTATCGTCTATCTGGTACACGTAATGTGTTCTTGGTATTTCCATCAATATTTATATTATTTATTCAATGTTTCATTGCTTTCGTTCCTTCATTTATGCCACACATCTGTTCCTTAAAGCCACCCTGAATTTTGACATTTTTTATTCTGATTTGTTTCTGCTTTCAATGTTGTCTTAAAGCTCAAAATTATCTAATTTGTGGCAGTGTGACCTCAGCCTCAACTGTCATTTTGAATTCATGCAGCATTTACTGCTCCCAGAGGAAGTTACAGGTCACCCGGTAACCTTTGATACCTGAAATTCTGGATGGAAACCGGTTTCTGTTCCCATCACTGATCTTACATCTCTGCATGGGAAATAGTCACTTCTGCTCTTCAAAAAGCCATAAGACAAAAAAAGTTTTGGCTTTGTTTGCCTCATTTCTATTTTATTCTCAAATGTGCAGCTGTTGTTCTGCATATTAACATTTAAATGGCACTGCTCATACAACATTAGTTGGTGTTTTTTCATTTTGATGTGTTTACTTCTGCCGAAACCTGCCAAATGCAAGCCTAAAAAAATATCTCATCTCAGCCATAAATCAGAATTGAGCATCAAGGTTTGCAGTGTGAATACGTGAATTTGTTTCTCACTTCGTTTGCATAAAAATGATCAAATTCAGAGACATGCATTGTCAAAATACTCCACATCTGCAGTTTTGATTAAAAAAAATTGCTGTGTGTTTGGGTTCTCCAGTATATGCATGCACTTACTCATGCATGCATGCTGTTCTCTGGTGACTACACTTAACAGTTCAACGTAGTGCCTTGCAATTAATAATTCACCATGACACAGCACAACAGCACAATAATGTGCTCACTTTCCACTCACTTTGATTGTGTTTCTCAGTCTTGGCTCTGTGTTTTTTTTTTTTTTCTCTTTGCAGCCATCAAGGAGAAATACAGCGACTGGACCGAGTTTCTGGTTCAGGACCTGACCGGCGCCAGGACGGCACCGGCCAACCTGCTGGAGGGGGTGAGTGTGTTCCTATTGAGAACATCTCAGAGGGGAGGAGGGGAATCAAGATTCATATTTTCTACATATCAAATTTTAATTGTCTAATGTTGTGGTTCTCACTACACATGCTTGCTGACAGAAAGGACAATACAAAACTTAAAATAGTTGCTGAATTGGATGCTACAGAGGAGGGAGAATAAATTTAACCAGCCTGATTTTCAATGAATGCAAATTTTCTTTAGCTCTTACTGCAGAAAATAGAAAATAGAGGAAGTATTAGTTCTCTGTAATATGAAACACAGCTGACCGTTAAGTTAACCAGTCAACCCAATCAAAGTCCTTTTTGTGCCTTTCTTTGAAAAAGGGGGCAGCAGAAATATGACAGGAAATGAGGAGAGAGAAAGAGGGACAGAAAGAGAGAGTATAGATATAAATAAATAAATAAATAAAGGAAGAATTTACACAAGGATATCACTCACACACAACTAACCGTTAACTGGTCTCGATCAAAGCCCATTTCTGACAGAAACATTTAGTGCCTTTTATTTTGGGTCTTTTGTTGCATGACGGGGAATTACATGCAAAAAAGGATCCTGGCTGGAGTTGACCCAGGGACATTGTGGTTCATATTGGTTGTCTTAAACCCTCACCGGGGTGCCCCTGTCTGGCGGAGCGTTAGATGAGAAGATTGATACCACTCTAATGTCTGGACAGTAAATGTCTAGCTGGAGCCAGCAGGCCGCTGCTGGCTGTAGCCTGATATATAACAGACAGAGATGAGAGTGATATCAACCTACTTCTTTAAACCTCTGCAAGAAAGCAAATAAGTGTATTTCTCAGAATGTCAAATGATAGCTTTAAACTAAAAGGACACCACACAAAAGAAAGCTCTTAAAAATGTGCAAAAACAAATCTTTTACACTTTCTCTAAGCAAGAATATTTGGGGGCGTTAGGTGACTTCTTGTGAGTTTTCGGTCTCAATTATCTCTCAAAAAAATATGAATGGCAGCGTCTATTTTTCAGCTAATGGAGTTCAGGTGGACGGGCTAACAAACTAACCTACCTGGATCCCTATACGGTCAGATAACATGGTCAGGTTCAACTAACTGCTAGGCTAATTTCTTTTTTTATTGAGGCTATATAACATCGACTTCCTCTTTTGTTACTTATTTAACTACTCATTCATAAAAGTAACAGTTCTGTAGGAGGTTGTACTCATCCAATAAACCAAAGAGATGATCTTTTGAGATTTTTGAACACCACTCTCTCTCTCTCTGTGTCTCTCTCTCAGCCTCTGAGAGGTAAGAACACCATGGATCTGATCGTCGAGGGCTCAGTCCTGGAGCTTCGGGACGTCTTGAGCCCGTTGCTTTACTGGCCTGTCCGAGTCATCCAGAACGTCGGAGGTAGACTCTGTCTACGCTACGCCGGTCTCTCTGAAGACCACCAGGCTCAGGACACCTGGCTGTTCTACCTGGACGTTAGGCTCCGCCCGCTCGGCTGGGCTCTGGAAAACCAGCTCGCCTTAGAACCGCCTACAGGTGATACTCTAATCTGCTTGCACCTTTTCATTAACCGCCAGCCCAAAACTGCTGTGGGGACAAGGACTTTAAGTTTCTCAGAACATAATTACAGTGTCTACAAGAAACCGAATGATACTTAATGCAGCCTGTTCTCATGAACCATACATTCGTAAAGCTACGGAAAGATAAGCACTGTAATTCGTATGATTTCCACGTTTTCCGCGAAGGGAAGTGGTCGGGGTGATGGGTGGCGTTAAAACACAGGCCAGAGAGCGGAGTTCGCTTCCCAGGGAAAACAAAAGACTTTCACCCATTTTTGCTTTAAAGAAATTACTTAAAAGATCAAACGATTAGCAAAATTGTTGGCAATTAATCTGTGAATTCAAAATTCATGCCTTTAAAAACATAATAAAAATAACATTTTCCCTTTAGATTTGTATGCTCTTCCAACGATTGCAAATATGCCAGGCTTGGGATTTGGGGGAAATGGTGTACAAAATGGTGCACAAAATAGGATGCAATGGTGCATCGTACAGCTGCTATGAATTGTTACAGATTATATATTTAATAATGTAAAACAATGTTGTTGTTTTTGTAAATTTAAAGAGAATCGAGTGGAAATTGAAGCAAATTTATTAAATTTATTTCATTAAAATCCAAGACAATATAGGTTGTGCAAACAGTTTTTGATTTGTGACAATTGATGACGGTTTACAGAAGCTGCATGAGTATTAAAAGGAACTGCCTTAATTAATTTTAATTAAGTTGCAATGTAAGGGCCAATCTACACCTCTTAATGTCACATAACCTTTCCACTCCTCAGGACTCAGGTCTCTAAAGAGCGCCCCCGACTGGCAGGAGGCTCTGGAGGACGCTCAACTCGACGGACAGAAGAACCCTCTGCCGCTCGAGGTGTTCAAGGTGAGGGTGTGGTGTGGTGTGTGTTTGTGTGTGTGTGTGTGTCTGTGTGAGAGAGAAAGCTATTAAATTAATTCAGGTGCACCCGTACAGAGAGCCAGCAAGGCATGACATCTCGCTGCTGAATACACTCTGAATGTGTGTGTGTGTGTGTGTGTGTGCGTGCGTGCGTGCGTGTGTGTGTTTCAGACATGACAAATTTCAAGGAAATTATTTAGAAAAGATGTAGTTGTTAAACAAAGTGTTACAGAATAATGAGTGAATTGATTCAAGCTGTATGAGTATAAGGTCTTATATAAGTACATGTATTTATTTGCCATATGGTTGCGCATCACAATTAAAATCCTGCTATCTATTTGTATGCTTATGCAATCTTATTCATACACGACAATTCTGCCATCATTTGCATTAGCAGGGAGATCCACTGCATCAAACATTCCTGAACTAGAAGTAACAGAAAAAGCTTGCTAATGGCAAGAACTGGAATAAAATAAATGACAAAATGTTTTGACCAAAACACTGTCCAATCAACAAACAGGCTGGAATAAATTGAACGTATTCACATTCACTGATAAGGACCTGAGACTTGGGAGATAATACAACGTGATGAAGCTACAACAACATCCACAACTGAGCTCACACAGTGCTTCATCAAACCTGACAAGCTGTCACTGAGATTTCAAAGGCAATATTTGTTTTTCCGTCATACAGGAAGTGAAGTTTACGTTTCCAGTTTAGAATGGATAAAAGAAGAAGAGCTGGGTAGTTATAAGAAGTGGCCACATGGCTGAAATGTGAATCACACAGTTTATCAGTAAAAAAGCAATAATTAATTTTTATTTTTGGCCTAATGATCGCAACATCCTGAGATAATGGAGATAACATTTTGCCTCGTTCATTACCGTACAGGCCCACCCAGCAGGGTTTGCATGACCTACATTGTCTTGCACGTGTGTGCATTAACAAAAGTGGAGCACATTTGTCTAAAAGTCTTGACTTTACTGTGTCAGGACCATGTAGACCTGCCCAAGCACTCCTTCAAGACGGGGATGAAGCTGGAGATGGTTTCTCCGTGGGAGCGGCTACAGATCTGCCCCGTTTCTGTCACCAAGGTGAGTCACACTGAAAACAATGTCTTAACTATATATATATATATATATATATATATATATATATATATATATATATATATATATATATATCAAGCAAATTTCTCCCTCGAGTATTCCTCAGCTGCCTTCATTATGTGGCATTGCATCTTTAACATGTTTCTGTCAAGAAGGTAGCCTTGTTCCTTGGGTTTCCAGTGACTGGAAGTTCTTGGGTATTTTATCATCATAATAAAATAAAAATAAGACTTAAATATGTAGACTTTATAAAGTAGACTCACTGCATGACATCCAAGTCCCCTGTTTTGGGGAATAAAGCTGTAAATAGTCAATATTTTGACGAAAATCTTTCTCTTTGTCGATCTGAAATGAAGACCGATTCAGCAACTGCACGGCCTATCTCTCGCTTAAAATGTTTTCAGAAACACGTTTCGGTGAACTATTTTTGTAAAATATGAGATCGTATTCCGAACGAGCCGCCATCATGGTCTGGGGCTTAGAATCCGGGAGAAGCCAGACCCACGTGACGCATTTGTCAAATCAGCTGCCGGTTTTAATTTTTTTGGGTGACAATACAGATTAGCCCCACCTGCTGTTATAGAGACGTATTATGTCTTGTGCATGCGCAGAACGTACGCTCAAGTCTGCGTTGCTTCGGTGTGTTCCGAGTAGGGTTGGGTATCGTTTTTTTTTTTTTTTTCGATTCCGGTGCTAAATCGATACTTTTAAAACGGTACCGGTGCCTAAACGGTGCCTGAAGTGTAGTAAACAACAGTCAGTGACTTGTTTATTGCTAAGGCCATGGTCAAAATTCAAGATTTAATAATAATGTAATAACTATAAAAATAACAATAACTTATTTCACCAGTAAATTGCTGTTGAACCCCAGATGGGAAAAGGGTATTTTACAATTACTGTGAATGCACCACAAGGCTACCTGTTTTAAGTGAATCTGTGTTGTTTAATTCCGACAATGGCAGCTGCAAGTGAACGCACCGTCTGTGTTGTTTAATTCCGACCATATAAACATACTGTATATCTATGAATTTCAACAACGGCAGCTGCTGACAGACTGTTACATCCCGCTGTTGAAGTCCTCCACAGTGAAATACAGTCACACTTTACACTGTTTAACGTTAGCTGTCAGCATTTTAACCGTGATTAATCCAGCTGCTAGCTAAAGGTAGGCTAACGTTACATGCTGTCAGGTGTAGTGTAAAGTCGAGCACCGAAATGAGGCACCGAAACTTTCGTTCTTATTCGGTCTCGTTACTACCGTTTACGTCGGCACCGGTTCCCTATTGGCAACGAGTTTCGGTACCCATCCCTAGTTCCGAGGCACTTTTTTTTGACCAACTCGGGGAGGCAGTCAGTCCGACTGGCTTTTCTGCCGAAGGTCGGCCGTCGGGTTAGTGTGTCAGAGAACATGAATTTAGCTGAGGATTGTTTGTGTTTATAAATTATATACATACATACATACATACTTTTATGCATACATATGGGCCATCCAGCAATTTTTGTTTTGCACTTCCACAGATAAAAAGAAAGAGGTCAAATCAATGCGGCAGAGGCTGACACGTCGAAAAACACAAAATTCCCAAATATTTTATACTTATACTGTGGAAGTCAATTAAAATGTTAAAAGTTCCTCCGCTCCTTTTTTTCTCCTTCAGGTCTACAATGAGATCTACTTCCAGGTAACGCTGGACGATCTCTCCGTTGACGCTATGCCATGGTTTGTGCTGCGTCATGCCAACTCGCCCGGAATCCTGCCCGTCCAGTGGTGTCTAAAGAACGGCGTGGGTCTGGAGCGGCCCCGGGGCTACGAGGGCCAGGACTTTGACTGGGCCGACTATCTGAAGCAGGGTGGGACAGAGGCAGCCCCCGACGCCTGCTTCCCTGATGTAAGGCTGGGGTCCTTTTTACACTGAGATACTGATAGACACTTTTCAAAATTTTTTGACATTTTATAGACGAAACAACTAATCGGTTAATCGAGTAGTCAACAGATTAATGGACAATGAAAATAATCATTTGATTGGTAGTTGACCGTATAGTGTTACTATAGTCTCTCTCTCTCTCTCTCTATAGCGAGATTAAAGAACGGCTTGTTTATTGTTAAGGCCATATGGTCAAAATTCAGCACTGTAACATGCAATAAATCTGCAAAATCGCTGTTATTGCACCTCGTATGATGCGAAAATCAGTTTTCATATCCTGTGGTCGGAGTCCAGGTTTAGGTTGTCTGAGGTTAGATCATTGTCCTACATGTAAAATAAACCCGACCTCTCTGTGGCTCCTGTACCCTTTTCCTCCTCTCTCTCTCTCTCTGTGTGTGTGTGTGTGTGTGTGTGTGTGTGTGTGTGTGTGTGTGTGTGTGTGTGTGTGTGTGTGTGTGTTTCAGACATGGCAGAACAGAGGCTTTGCCAAGGACATGTGGCTGGAGGCGGTGAACCCTCACCGGCCAGCGGAGGTGTGTGTGGCTCAGATCACACAGGCAAGAGGACGCCTGCTGTGGCTCCGACTGGAAGGTACATACGTTTGTGTGTGTGTGTGTGTGTGTGTGTGTGTGTGTGTGTGTGTGTGTGTGTGTGTGTGTGTGTGTGTGTGTGTGTGTGTGTGTGAAGGATTAAGTTTAGAAGGATTAAATGTCACAGTGCTCCTGCTGTGTCTCAGAAAAAAACTGTGTTTGTGTGTGACAGCTCCCTCACCCCTCCGCTCTCTCTTTGCGGTCTACCTGTCCCCAGGTGTGGCGAAGCCTCTGTCTGAGTGTATCGTGGACGTCGAGTCCATGGACATCTTCCCTGTCGGCTGGTGCGAAGCCAACGCTTACCCTCTGACCACACCACTCAAACCTGTCTGTATGTACGCACACAGAAACACACACAACATATACACATATTTACTTGGGAGTGACAGCTTAATGCAGACTCTCTCTTTTTCTGCAGGCCAGAAGCAGAAGAAGATAGCGGTGGTCCAGCCAGAGAAACAGTAAGACATTTATCGATCATAACTTATCACAGGTGGAGTTTGACTGATATGAAGCTCATGCTGATAATATCTTGGGAGTTGAAATCTGGATCCCTGTTTCAAGATTGCATCGGTTTCATTAGACTCAGCCAGACAATATACAGACGGATAAAAACAAAAACATAAAAAATTGCATATGCTTTAAAAATTATGAAAAACGTGCGTTATAGCCTTCGCAGTCATCTGAACTCAACGCAATTGAAAGTTTAAACATTCAAATTACTAATTTGCTTCACTAAATACAGTACATTTCGGAGGAAAGGATTATGTTTGGATAGTTGGGCATATAAATATGAAGAAGTAACACTTTTTTTAAGAACATTTTTATGGGCATTTCCGCCTTTAATGATCAGGGATCGGCATTTACCCTGATTACCTTACTCCGATCATTTACATCAGCTTGTAGTGATCACCGCCTTTAACCACACACACCCTGCACAACAGACACACCGCCAGACCACCTACAGTAGATGCCAGCACCTAGATGGCGCACAGCTACTCACCAGTGTCCGTCCAGAGCGTCTCGTAGCTTGCAGGCCCTTGGCAACAAGTCAAAAAAGACTGTCTTTCTTAGCCATCCATTTTTTTACAGAAGTGGATTACTTCAATTCTCCACACTTCTTCCGTCATTCCTCCAGGAAACCACGCTTACAGGCTGTTTTCCCCTGAAGCCGACACCGGAGTTAAACATGAGAAGAAAATCAAAGATTGACTATTAAGCACAAGAGGCGTCACTTAGTTTAGTTTTCGTTGTCCAGCTGGGAACTTGAAACTGTAATTTTTGTTTGTGGGTTTGCTGGGATCCTAAAGAGAACTGTTTTGGTGTTAAGAGAAAAGACTAATTTGCTGCACTAAGTTAAATGTATTAAGCTTAAGACATTTTAATTACTTTGCTTACTTAGTTATTTTTGTAAACAAAAAAACAGTTTGCATTTCTATTTTTTTAGCAATACAAGTATCGGATCGGGACTCTGTATCGGCAGATATTCAATATTAGTTTTATTAGTCGTATGTAGGTTAACAAGGGTCAACGCCGGTACGATGAAATGTATTTGGTGAGGGAACGGGTGAGGTGAGCAATCAAAGCATGAGCATGTTAAAGTTAAAATGTCAATAAGATAAGATGTAAGATAAGATGGGATGACGAATACAATATAGCACTATATACATATATGAAAATGAGGATTGTGTGTAAAAGTGACAAGTTTATCCAACATTATTGCACAAATGTAATGAGAAAAAGGAATGTGACATGGGATATGAGAGAATGGAGTGAGATAAATAGATAAATATAAATATAGCACCATGTACAGACATGAAAAAGAAGATTTTGTGTCCATTCAACATTCATTCAAACTGCTGCTCAATGTGCAAGATCACTCCCTCAGCCAATATACACTTTAATCTAACCACAGCCATCGTGTTTTTCACTTCAGTGTGGTGGAAAAATGGTTTCATTCACGGCCTTTTGTTTTCCATCTTTCTACCTGTGAGCCAGAACAACGTAAGAGTAGTAAAGGTTTCTACAGAAACCCCTCAAGGCATTTCTCCCTTTCTGTCACTCCAAAGACATTAATTGAAACAGTGACTTTTTAGAGCAGAAATTGCTTTCCCGGGGTGCTGATTGATTTTGTTGACAAATGACATGTTACACTGTCTGTTGCTGGCAAATGACAGTTAAGGGGGTGGGGTGGGGGTTGGAGAAAAATATGACGGCTTCAGCAGCACTTTGTCAGCTCTCTCATCTAACCAATAATTCCATTTCTCACCTTCAGGGGAATCCTTTCATCAATACTTCCTCCTCGTCACTTCGTCCCCCCCCCCCCGCTGCTTTCTAACCTACCTGCGTCTAAATCTGGCAGAAACTGTAGTATCTGTTGTGAAGATTGATCGGCTCAATGATTGCTCTGTTGTTTCCTGTCTGATTAGATCACTTGGATAATTTTATTGATTAGTTTGACTGTATTGATTGCCTTCCTCCTGCAGGTTGGCTCCGTCCCAGCCATTAGAGACGGCTCCTGTCAACCTCTGCCAGCCCGTCGCCATGGATCCAGGTAATCAAGAGCCACGCTACACATGATTTACCTCTAGTAATTCATGCTAATGAGCTGCTGTGATGAGAGTTAAGGGGAAACCCCGCTTTTTAGATACTCAGTATTTTGTTTGTGTTTCTTTATAAGTCCTTTTCAGACATGAAACATGGCTTGTGATGGCTTTACGTCTTTATTTACACGTGACAGAACATTTACAACATTTGAAGTGCTCGCACGGTATTTGGCAAATGGTACGCACAAAGGGAGCTGAGTTGGAAAGTAAAGAATGTTTCTCGGTTCTGTAACAAGCTGCATCGATGCTGGATTTTAAATGTATTTTGCCATTGAAGGCTTAATTAATGGCTATTGTGAGCCCGAGAGAGGCCCCCTCCTCTCACTCAGCGACAGCGAATTCCTCATTAATTTCATCATTTATTAGGTAATGTGTTCTACTGCCTTCCTGTTTTCTAATGTTGGACAGTGCACAAGTAATGAATGAAAACAGTTTAAGTCATTTAATTCCTATTTGCTCACATGCCGTATTTAAAACACTGGATATTAATTTATTCACTCATTTCCTCTTTAGTGAAGTTTTTTCTCTCTCTCACATAAAACAATATACTACAAAAATTATTTATTTGACCTGCATGCTTACTGAATGGTGCTGCAAAGGAAATCCTCGTTTATTGCTAATGCATTAGAGAACATTTTTTCTGCTATCAGATTTTACTGTAGCTGCACTCTACTACTGTATGTCTGTTTTGGCCAGTTTTCAGCTGGAACCAAAAAATACACCCACAGACAAAAACAAAGAGCCAGAAATGCTGCATCCTTTTCTTAAGGTCTTTTAAAGAAAAGACAGTTATTTTACAACTGTAGTTTTATTTTTGTAGTTTTATCCATTTTCTGTTATCCATGTTAACACACAGTTTATAACTAAGTACACATGGCAGTCCACCACACGAGCAGTCACACAAGTTTTAAATAAGCCTTCTAGTTAAACACAATATGTAAACCATTTATTTAGAAGTAAAAATGAATGTTTAGGTTGACATTTTCACCTGTTAACATCTGACTTTTAGTGGTACAGTTTAAAAGGACAAAGAAGAAATAAATCACAATAATAAGTACCTAAAATAACTGGGTTAAAGCAACAATTGGATTAAAGCCAAAATTTGGAAAACAAGGCCCAAGTAAAAAATACTTAACCTGAGCAAAGTTAGGTGTATTTTTGGGTGCATTTCAGCAGACCAATCTGAAAGATACAGTGTTATGTTTGGGGTGGATCTGTACGTAAACAACATGTATGTTCAAGCACAAAGAGAGTGGTGGGCTACGCGTTGTTTCCAGGAGACCCTTGCCCTTTTTTTTCCAAGTTCCCTGTGTAAAAACACCCACTCACCTATGCATATTCATCCCCTCACCTAATTACTATTCATCCCTAGCGGTGCTGTTCCAGGTGCCGGCGGTAGTCGGGGGGCTGCAGGAAGGGCAGAGTGCAGATTTGTTATGTCGACCCTCATTTAGCTCTGAAGGGGGGGTCGTCACATGAACAGGATGTACTCTTGGTCTCTGAATTCACCTCTGTGGTGAAATGCTTAGAGTCACATACTAGTGATGTACAAGAATATAAGAAAAAACTGTTACACATGCTTCTTAGGCAGCAAAATAGCATTAAAAGAACAAAGCATGGACTGGGGGCCCTGAAACCCTATTTTCTTAATCAGCTTTTTGATCTTAGCGATGGCTTCCCACTATTTTCTGCCAAAGTAACAGCAGTTATGGATATTTTACATGACAGATTTATGTATTTGTTGTTTTTCTCTGTGCTCTTCTTACTGGTTTGGAGTGGGCGGGGTTCAGTTGGGTTCTTTTAAAAAATCAGGATCTAGCAATATTTGAATTCAATGTTTGGTCACAGTCAATAAAATCTGATCAAACAACACCCACACAGTCCACGTTAAGCAGATTAGCGGGTTTTTTTGCGTTAAACTATAGAAATAATACCTCAAAATATTTTGTATGTGATTGCTGCGTATTTAGTAATGAATAATTCATGATCCGACCCAACCACCAGGTGTAATCTGCAAGTTTGAGCTAAACGGCTCCTGTAGCCAGGAGTACTTTGCATTCTGAGATACGGCAGAGCACGGAAACTTTAGCAGTCTGAAGGCAGCACGTCTTTTTTGCAAAGTGCGAAGCAGTATAGTTTTATCCAGACGTTTCCTCAAAGTGCATTCGGCATTTTGCTGGTATAGTTTTTCCTGGTATATTGCCCAGATAATTACCAAGGTATGAGCAAATGCCAACTCTGCCGTTACTACATTTTAAATTGCATAGCAATGTTTCTCTCACAGAAATATTCACTAGTCCAGAACATATGACCCTGCTGTGTTTACTTATTCCTGCGCCAGACACATCTGACCAATAAGCTAAGTGAACATTGTCATGTGGTTTTGTAGCGATGCATTTTGATTTGCTTGAAAAAAAAAAAACTACCCAATGAACGATTAGTCGAATACTCGGGTCCAGCCTTAGTTTGAAAACGCCCCTAAGACATTTGCATGAAAACAAGTTAATAAAAGTGAGCGAAAGAAGAAACCGATCCAACTGACAATGACAATAATGAATGTGCAATCAAACTGCATCCTGACATTGCAGCTGAGCTGGACAACACTGTTCCAGCTGCACGTCTGCAACTGTTGCAGATAGAAGTCGCAAAGCTTCGGATTAATTGAACACAAAAATCTTATCATTGCTGTTCTGGTCCTAGTTCATTTATAGGCCTTTTCAAATACAATAAAGTACATTAACAGCATTAACATTAATTAACAGCACAACAACAAAAGTAGTCAAGGACTGCTTCGATGTATCTAGTCACACAATCATTCATATTTAGTTTTAGTTTTGTTTTTTCAATGTGCTGTCCGGAAGATTGCATGAGACTCTAACGTGTGAAGTTTGTGTTTTGTTGTGGTTGTGTCTTTAGAATTCAGTGTAAGATCCTTTTTAAATATAATATTCTGCACCAAGATTACTCCGATCTGGCAACCAAACGCTGCTTAAACTTCTATAGTCCAAGATTAGATAAAGGGTTTAATTATGTTTTATTTTTCAAACTCAGTCAGTCTGTGTTTGACTGAAATTGGGATTTAATACAGCAGCTTAGGAAGAACACAAATTAGAGCTGAGACTAAATCTTCAGTACGAAAAAATAACCGAAAAATTAAAAGATTAGTTTAAGTTTATTCTTAGACAATCAGACAATACAAACCATGGTTCATTTGTATGTGTGCTTTTATTAAGATGACTCAATGTAGTGATGATTAATTACTTATTACTTGGTGTCTAAAGAGAGGATTATTAACCTTAGCCAAGTTTACATATCATCATCATCATATCGTATCATAATAAGTTCCATGTTAGTTAACGTTTCTGTTTATGGTCCTTTATCCCAGGCTCAGTCAATGGCAGATACTGCTGCTCCAAGATTTTTGTCAACCACCGCTGTTTCTCAGGACCCTACCTCAACAAGGGACGCATCGCCGAGCTGCCGCAGGCCGTCGGGCCCGGAAAATGCACGCTGGTCCTCAAAGAGGTGGGCTGATGTTAGAAGCAGTGGGGGGGAGACGAAGAGGAACAGGTTTAATCAAAGAGTTACACACTTTCAAAGGGAGAGGAGGGCCGATGGAGATTGGGAGGGGGGAAGGAGGTGAAAGATGGAGGGTGAGACAGCGGTGTCTTGTTAACCACCTGCAGTTTCCCAGCAGTGCCTTCATTTTAATGTGAGGAGCTGTCAGTCAAGTGTGTTTACACATGCACACCGCCACTACCGCTCAGCAAAACAGCCTCTTAATTTCTCCAGAGACTGTTTGTACGTGCACATGCACGTTCTGTGTTTGTGTTCGCATGCACAAATGCCCACGATTTATAAAGACAAGTGTGATCTGTGTTTGTCCTCCTTCATGTTTGTGCAGTTACTCCGATTCTTCCTGAGATTTGTTCAGTTGAAATGGGGATTTATTCTTTTTTTAATCTGCGCTCTGCTTTTTGGCTCCAGCTGCTGAGCATGCTGATCAATGCCGCCTACAAGCCTGGACGAGTCCTGAAGGAGCTGCAGGATCTGGAGGATACAAGCTGGGACAGCCAAGAGGAGACCCTCAAAGCCAAGTGAGGAAACCAAAATACACAGAAGTGCAAAAGAACATTTAGCAAAAAAGAAAAGAACAGACTTTCCCTGTTTGATTTGGTCATTTTGAAGGGCAATGAAGTCATACAATTACATGCCTTTTTGGATTTCATGCTTAATGTATTATAAATCATAATAAATCAGACTATGACCACATTTTCCCCGGAAATCAGTAGCAGGCCTCTTAGAAGAGCCTGGTGGTTTTCCTCTCACTGTCCCTACGAATCCATTTTGGCTCCCTTCATTGAATTTTCTGATGTTATTTTCTGTATGAGGTCTGCATTTTATTCCACTGCTGGCTGCATGGGGCCAAATTATTTCACAGCTCCAGGCTGCATGCTCTGTGTTTTCTTATTGAAAAACTGCCCCATTATTTCTGGCTAAAACGAGAAAGATGTGGCCAGTCGTAGGTTCTGGTGAGTCACCTGTGTTATGCTGCAGAGCACAGTGATCACATTCATGTATGAATGTTTTGACAACTCAACCAAAGGAGTTACTTTTAATTTTTTGGGGGCATTTGCTGCCCAGAGAGCCAAGTCATCCGAGGGGACTTGTTTTTAACTTAATTATCACAGGAGAAATGTTATATTATCGCCAACTTAACATCTGAGGGTTTTGACGTTTCAAGACGTTACTTTAGACCAGTGGTTCTCAACCTTTTTGGGGCCAGCGCCCCCCTATCCATTATCCAGGTCCCTTACCGCCTCCTATCAAATAAGATGTTGGCTAATTGCCCTGAATATTCATGATTAGGTCCTGTTATTGTTATAATTATTATTGTTGTTATTAGTCCTATTATTGTTGTTACTATTGTTATCAAAAATCATCAGAAAATCACATTGAATGAAAAATGTTTGACAGCTAAGTTCATAGACTTATTAAAGGGGTGATAGAATGATTATATAGGGTATGTAACATTGGCTGGGCTGAAAATGGCCTGGTTTATATTTTATTGGCCCTTATGCATCCCTATGTTTTGGCCCTATTTCTAACAAGAGCTTTTCTGGTATATTCTGGTTTATGGTATGCTCATGAATATTTAGATGGCTGATTGGTTGAGCAAATCCCCATACACACACATTGGAGACGATACAGTAGGTCTCATATTTCAGACACAGCAATGTTTCATTACCAAATTCACTTCTGAGACTTTTTTATGCAAGAAATCAACTATATAAAGCTCAAACGTGGGCCGTTTTACGAAAAATTGATGGCTAATTGCAAATTTGGTAAGACATGTCAGACTTTAGGAGCTCCACACAGTCTGATGAGAAAGCGGCAGCCTACTGGTCTCCATACCCAGGGCAAAGTCACCCTTTGTGGATTGCTGCACTACCAGGGCTCCGCGGAGCTGGGCGGCTGCCGGCATAACTATAGTGTATTTACAGTTTGAATTTCATCACGCCACTTATATTACAAGTTCCCCAAGGTCTTATAAAGCTAACAGTTATGTCCGATTTCAATTTAAGACATTTTTGTGAACGTGAGGGGCCTTGTTAGGAGGAGCAGCTAGCTAGCTATGTGTCCCATTCAATACAATGGGAAAAGATCGCGGTTAGCTAGCTACACTTTCGACATAACTAGTATATTTAGAGTTTGGATTTCATCACGCCACTTATATCACAGGTTTCCCAAGGTCTTATAAAGCTTACAGTTGTGTCCGATTTTAATTTAATGCATTTTTGTGAATATGAGAGGTTTTGTTAACTGCTAGTGTCCCTTCAATCCAACGGGTAAAGATAGCGGCTAGCTAGCTACACTTTCGGCATAACTATAGTATATTTACACTTTGAATTTCGTCTTACAAAGCTTAGCTAACACTTGTCAGATTTCAGTTTAATGCATTTTTGTGAATTTCAGAGGTCTCGTTAGGAGGTGGCTAGCTAGCTCTCTTTGATGGACTCCACCTCACCGCGGGCTCTATCAATGAGACTCGCGGACAAGAGGCATTTATTTCCCTGATCGTTTGTTTAAATAACTCAACATGTAGCCATTATAAGATTAACTGGAACCTGCGGTAAGATATTGCGGGCATAACAAGCTCACTGACCGCGCTCTCAGTTACACACCGGCCATTTAGCAGGAAGAGGGAAGGGAGAACAGCGAGCTGCAGGCCCTGGAACTCTGTCAGGGCAGCGGCGTTTGGTAGTCCGATGTAGCAACCCAGGCAGCACCGGCCGCTGAACTCTGACACACATTGCAATTTTCGTAAAACGGCCCATATTTGAGCTTTACATAGTTGATTTCTCGCATAAAAAAGTTTCAGAAGTGAATTTTGTAATGGAATAGCAGAGATCTGCGCGACCTAGATTCAGAAAACTACCTGATCTCAGGTCAGTGGTGTAGCCTATGCAAATGTTGGGGCGTGACAAAGAGAGAGACTAGAACCAAATGAGGAGGGATTTACCGGTTTTCAGAGGTAGTTTCAAATTGTGAGATTGTCAGAGGAAAGAGGTGTCAATGGGATTTTGAGGTTCTATGTATGTCCTATTTACCCACCAAACTGTCATTTTTCAACTATGACTAGGTAAAATCGGTTTTGCATTATATCACCCCTTTAAAGATAAATTATGTTAACGTTTAAAATAGACTATAAAGTTCATGACAAGACCGATTAATAACGCTGCAGTATGGAGTTTATATAAGATGATACTCTGACGTCACGGAGCTCCTCCACACAAAGCCTAAAGAAACACTAAAGAGAAGAAGAGTTATGATCCACCGTCTCGTCCAGTCGCAGTGGCGTAAACTGTCCGGTTTTAATGTTGCGGACTACTGTTTTTTGCAAGTAGTTTAAAGTGTAAACTCGTATTGTTGTGAACATTTGGTGTAAACTCACCTTAAAACAAATGCCCCCCAAAGGCACCTCAATGCCCTTCTTTCCACAGTATTGCTTCCAGCGCCCCCGGTCATCCTCTGAATGCCCCCTGGGGGGCTGTACCACCCCCGTTGAGAAACACTGCTTTAGACTGTGGGAACTTTGTGATGGGCATTTTTCTTCACAAAATGTATTGACATTTTACACACTAAATGGTTAATCAGTTTATCAACCAAAAGACAGATTAATAAATAATAAAAAATGATCATTAGCTGCAGCCCTAACATGTTTTACATGTATTGCTAATTGGTGGTACAAAATGCTGGATCATACAGCCAGCAGCAAGCGTTGAAGGAGAGGTTCACAACAAAAGTCTGTGCTCAGACAATCGTCAGACGCCCATATGGACACTGAAACAGGTTTTGTTTGCTGTAATCATTCCTACTGTTAAAAATACGCTCCATTGTTTATCCAAAAGCTAATTTTAGGCTTCCTATGTCTGAGTTAAACAAATCGTGTGTATCTTCCAGGTGTTGCTGTACACAAAATCCCCTCCTTCTTACGCTCCCTGCACTGCAACAGGGAGACACTGTCCAGGGAAACATAGGGAGGGAATGTTATACTTAAAAGATTAAGAATAAATGTCTTTGTAAAATATTCACTTGACTTGACTTGCTTAGACCGCTGAAGTCTCACATTAACTTAAGATAAACTTAGGAATACATTTTGCACAAAACGAAAACTGTGGATTTTGTTCACCATCGCTTACATCAAATGTGCATTAGGCAGTATGAACAGCATGTTCATGTGGGCACCTGGCTATATTTGTAAGACTAAAATGAAGAAATGGTGAAACTATCTTTAAATTTGTGTATGGTTGCAGCAAGAAAGAAAAAAATGTATACATGTGACTTAGACCAGGCATCATCAGGTTCCCCATGGTTCAAAAAAGGGTTCAATTACATGCTTTGGATTTTACAAATAGATCGGTTAAACTCATGGACTCATCTAATCCACAAGAGATTAAGAAATATATCATGTCCAGTAGTCTGTTTTAGCGGATGTACTGGGCTGCTTTCCCTTCCGCTAACTATATTTTACAAGGGCATCGTCGCTGCATCCAGAGCTTAGTGACAATTGTGATTGGTTTAAAAAAACAAAACAAGGCAGAGTGCTTTTGTCCCCCTATCCCAGAATGTTAAGATGTGTAGCCAGACCTTATTCTAGCGCTGTGGAGATAGGTCTGCAGTATTTAACGTGCATGGTAAAACGTCTTTACCATTTAGTCAGTTAAATTCAACAGGGAGAAACTCTTCCTCCTGGTTATAAATATATTTATTTGTATTGCTTCATTATTTTTCTGTCTTGGTGATAAGTGAAGTTAAAAACAGTAACAAAAAACAAAACGTATCTATAGGGTCTATAGATATAATCTCAGCCTTAATCTGTGTCTGTTTGAATGTTTAAGAAGTCACTCAGAAGAAGTCAATCTCACATCAGATTGCAGATCAGATTTGTCCCTGAGCGCTGCCAGCAGATCAGCTCACCTTTCCTAACCTTAGCCATTTGATGGGAGATTGCAAAATCGACCGTGCGTCATACTCCGCTCTCCTGGATAATCCTCATCAACCAGACAATCTGACATCAAACATCATAACTGCGCCGGCAACCATCATTTATTGTCGAGTGCTTTTGATGGATTACGCTTTCATTATGCTTTGTTCTCAATAAAAGTGTAAATACTGGCTGACAATGTCCCCACATCTCTCCCCGTGCTTGCCCTTCCTTTTTTCCCCCAGATATAAAGGGAAAACGTATCGCTCCACCATCCGGATAGTCCGCCTCGCAGACCAGATCCCGGACTTCTGCCGTAAGGTGTGTGTGAAGCTGCAGTGCTGCCCCAATCTATTCAGCCCCGTCCTCGTCACCGATAAGTGCCCGGAGAACTGCTTCGTTCAGACGAAAACCAAATACAGTGAGTCTCTGTAATTACTCGCATCACTTCCTGCACCACCACAGCTATGAAGAAGACCCCAAATCAAAGCTTGTGACACTGCAGGGTGTATAATTGCCTCTGATGAGTAGCTAGGATTTGTTTTGGGGCGTATTGTTTTCAACATCTGCTGTGCGTCCGCAGCCTATTACTATGGGAAGAAGAGGAAGCTGTCCAAGCCGATGGGAGGAGAGGAGGCAGCCGAGGGAGACCTGGCCAAGCCGACGCGCCGCAGGAAGAAGAGGAAAGCTATCTTTGTGCAGAAGAAGAGACGCTCGTCTGCTGTGGACTACACTCCTGCTGGCTCACCGCAGGTTAGATAACACTTCTCTTCTTTCTTCTTCTCTTGTTTTTTGTAAACGGGGCGTCCTGTCAGCTTCTGCTCACGCTACAGGCGGATACTGAGTGTACAGTCATAATCCGGTGTATAAATATAAACATCCCTACATGTGACAGGAAGAAGAGGAGCTTTTTAAATTTAGTTTAGACAGCCTATAAGTTTACCCACTCATCATTTTACACCAATTAAAGGCCTTTGATTTTGAATATGTGCTTTGGTTTTATGTGTGATGTTGTAAAAGAAAAACACTCTGTGATAAGTTGTTGTTTTGTGGGTGTTTTATGTTGTGCCACTAAAATGTGGAGTGTTTACTGGTCGGACTGGTTTTGGTCACCAAAAGGAATATTAAGCGATTGAGCCGAGTAGGGCTTTAACAAAATATTATTTTCAATTTTAGTGTAGAAAAAGTTGCTTGGTTTGGAGAGCTAATGGTTAGTTGATCAACACAAAATTAATCGGCAACTATTTTAATAAATAAATCAATTATTTGAAATTTCTGAAAAGAAAAAGCTTGTTCTTGCTTCTCTAATGTTAAATTTTCTCGGATTTAAATCATTGCAAACTGAATGTATTTAGTTTGTGGACTGTGGATTGGACAAAACAAGATATTTAAAAGTTCTTCATCTTGAGCTGTGGGAAACTATAAAAAGTAATCTGCAGACTAATTGATCTTGAAAATAATCCTTAATTGTAGCTTTATTGTTTTGTTCAACCAACAGTCCAAAACCCAAACATATTATGAAAAGCAGCAAAAGCCTCACAACTGAGAGGCTGGAACAAGGTGATTTTTGGCATTTTTGCGTGAAAAATAACCATAAATGCCAATAAATCATTAATAAATACATAATAAATCGTCATTTAAGTTAAAAAGCTGCTATAGCAATAGAGTTAGTGTTAAATAAAATGTTATTGAATCTGAAACAACATAAAATTGGCTTAATAAATGCATATCAAATGTATTTAGGTTCAGATTTTATCAACTTTGAATAATGAGTTATCAATCATAAACTTAATATTTTAGAACTACAACTCAAATACTGATGTTCAAAGAACCAAAATAATTTTTTTCCAGATATACATTTTACATTTAGCTAAATATGAATGTTTTGTATGTTTCATTGCTATACAACAACACAGTGAATATTCAATAAGAAACTCTTGGAGAGCTTAACCAATCTGGGTTTGGAACCGGCTACTGGAACCCAACCCCAGGTAGCAAACTGATCCAACCCCTCTGGGTTCTTGCTCTTAGTGGAAACTTGAACTCACAACATGAGTCATGCCTAACGTCACTTACAAGGAACTAATCTCACATACTGTATGTTCCTGCCCAGCTAAAATGTCTCCTCTTGTTGGGTCACCATTGAGACACCAGTGGAGCTGGAAAGTGGTTGAGTTTTACCATCAGACAAAATATTACGGGAATGTTTTTTATACCAACTGGTCAAAACGTGGTGTGGTAAAGTGGCGCCATTTTTCACAAAAAATGTATCTAACTTCATTTTTTGCGTTTCTATTACCAGACGTAAGAAGACGCAAACACCCATTTCTTCTTTAGATACAACCGCCCTTTTAATGATTCCTAATAGTAGCCACATCTGATTGGGTACATACTCTAATCTGTACTAACTTTGCATCATTGATTTAAATACTGAAAAGTATCTAAATATGTGCATCTCCTGGTGGACACTGGCTTTGCTATATTTAATGACGAGTATCAGCTAGTTGATTTAATACAGTCTAAAAATATCTAAAATCAAAGATCCATTCAAACAAGTTGCTAAATGAATGAAAATTTGCATGAATATGCATGTTGTCTGCATGGATGATGAGATTTTAACAGTTCAGAACTTTTCAGTGTGTACAACTGAGGTACTTTAAACACAGCGTTTTTTAATAACTTAAACATTCATTTCAAGTGATTTCTAGAGCAACAGTGAACAAGTAAGTGGCGTCTGAGGCAGGGGCAAATCCAGGATTTTTTAAGTGGGGTGGCACGGGGGATACAGAATACAGCATAAAAAATCTGCTTAGAAATATAGGAAATGGATATAGTGAATAGACAGAACAACACAATGTTATTCTGCTAAATAAAACATCACATTAATTATTAATTTCACTTATTTTTTTAACAAAAATACAAATTGTATATCCAAATACAATACACATTTTCTATAGGCTCAGTCTGCCAATTTAAAAAAAAAACTATTCCAGTGCTGGTTTCATGGTATCAGAATTTTGGATGGTCATCATGGAAACATTAATTGGTCATGTGACAAGGGCTGGGAAAAGTGACAGTACTCTGATCCAATGGAAAGTACTCTGATCCAATGGAAATCACAACTGTCAGACTGACAGCACTCTAGCCCCCCTTCTAGCCCCGCCCCTGGTCTGAGGTCTGGTCAGAACCAGACTGAAGGCAAAACACAACACCTCCCCCATCTGACTCTGGGGCTTTCTTCCTCTTTCAGGACAGTGACGAGGATGAAGAGTTGGCATTGCAATCGGGCAGCGAAGGCACCAGCTCAGAGCCACGCGAGGACCACACAGACGCCTCCTCAGTGGAGGTGACCAGCAGCCGCCCTCGCCGGGCCGCGACTCTGCGCAGGGCCTTCAGTGCCGGCAACACTACGGGCAGCCAGGAGGCCCCCGAGGGCCGCAGGAGGTCGACCCGCTCGCTGTCTGCGTACAACCAGAACAACAAGTACCAGCCACCCAAAGGACAAGACATGCAGGTGCAGACAGACAGACGGCTAGGATTGGGCCTCGAGAAACAGTTCCAATTTGGAATCGTTTCCAAACTTACATATCTAATGGAATCGTTTTTTTATTGGAATTGTTTGGAAAATTTGGGTTTTGAATCCGATTATCGGTTTCAAATTGAATGCACAAGTTTAGGTTTCCGTAGCGTACTTCCAGGCGCTTGTTGTGTTGCAGCCATGGAGCACAGTAAGCAACGCTCTAAAGTGTGCCTTTATTTTACATTGTAAAAGCCCAGTAAAACTGTAATTCACCCTTGGATCAAATGAATATTTTTCATATCTGTGAAATAAGCATGTGACCGGTTTCCATTCGCCCCCTCAAAGAATCGGAATCGAGATTCTGTAAGAACCGGAATCAAAAAGAAGAATCGGAAGTGTTAAAATCAAAACGATGCCCAACCCTTCAGACGGCACACTGATGGAGGTTCAACCCTCACAGTGGTCAGTACCGGGCATGTGTCGGGTTTAGTGACACAATGAAATCAATAGAAAAAAGGCAATTACAATAACAAATTTAATTCTGTTACTTCTGATTAGCTTTTGGTTGATTTTTGGGAGCAAATTTTAATTCTTGCGGTAATAATCGTTAGTTGCAGCCCTTATTAAAAAACGTACTTGAACAAGAATGTTTTACCACCATGGATTGTTTATTATTGACCATATTCTGTCTTATATATATATATATATATATATATACTATATCACATTATACTTTATCTGCCCAAACAACACGTGTGTTTTTTATGTGTGTGTCAGGTGGTGGAGGAGGAGGAGGGTCAGCTGGTTTTGGACAGAAATCCTCTGGAGTGGAGCGTTGACGAAGTCGTTCAGTTTATCAACTCTACTGACTGTGCGTCCCTGGCCAACATCTTCCAGGAGCAGGTACACAGACAGACAGACAGACACACAGACACACAGACAGACACACACACACAAACTTGTGAGAACACCTCAGGGTTCATATGCATTTTAACCAAAACTTTTCCATGACTATGTATTCCTGAAAATGTCAGTCGACATTATACAATAAGAATAAAAATCTGTGTTAAAGTTTACCCTCAGAGGTTTAACTATAAAATGAATGACAATTTATGTGGTAGTGGGATTCGTAATATCGCGCCCCAAATAGAACGTTGAGGTTAGGACGACGTGAAATACATTTATTAATCACATATTATTATACTGTGTTTAAAAAAAAAAATGTCATGACTTTTCCAAAACTTTCTGGGTCTTTTTATGTTTCCAAAACCTTTCCAGGCCTGGAATTTGCATTTTTCAAATTCCATAACTTTTCCAGTTTTTTTCAATAAGTATGAACCCTGACACCTATTGACTTAATACATTCCTTAGACCCTAACGCTTACCATCACAACTACATACTACTTTCTAACCAGACAAAAGGGACCAAACTATATTTTGTTACCTATACGGTCCTTAACACAAAGACGTAAAAGAGCACACATGCACCCACACGCACAATTGTTCAGATCATGTGTTAAAAAAGAAATAGATGGATCTCTCTCTCTCTCTCTGATCCTTGATCCAAGTAAAAAAAAAAAAGAAAAATCAATAATGCAATTTCTTTTACTTATTTAGAAGCTACTTTGCATATTTCCCCTTTATTCTCATTACTTTTTAAGACCAGAATCATTTAGGCTGGACTAAATGGCAAGAGGATCTAGTTTTCTAAATGCAGTAAATAGCCTTTTTTGCTGCATGAATAACACTTTGGATGCTTATAGAGATACAAAAAAAGCATCTTTCTCTTGAAACAATCAGCGGTAAAAAACGGTGATAAAATGCTGAGGGGAATAGACAGTTTAAGTTGAAAAATGCGAGAAAAAAATCTTCAAATGCCAGAATCAGTAGAACTGTTCTCTCTTTCTCTATTTAAGTATTAATGTGCATCTCTTCCTTTGCAGGACATCGACGGCCAGGCTCTGCTGTTGCTAACTCTGCCCACCGTACAGGAGTGTATGGACCTGAAGCTCGGCCCCGCCATCAAACTGTGTCACCAGATAGAGCGCGTCAAGGTTGCCTTTTACAGACAGTATGCCGACTGAAGTGAACTCAAGGAGCAGAAACACTGAATGCCCCCGTCAGTGGAAAGAAATGTTGTGGTCCTGCACGACAGGGAACTGTTGGATTAGGTGCCTCCTGGTGGAAAGTTTTAGCAATGTGAAAATTGTTACAGTTTTCCAACTAGCAAGAAGAAGGGGATATTTTTTGCAGCGGTCGCATTGGCACAAAAAAAAAGCACAAACTGAAGTTACAACCGAAGAAGGTTTCCCTAAGAGAAGTGGAAGGATTAAGTTCTGGGATACGGTCGGTGTGAAACCGTGATGCAGTACCACGTCCGTCGAACCACATCGGAGTCGATCCGTGTGATTTACTGATCTGTGAAGAAGTTATCATGAAAAGCTGAGGACTCAGTTCTGAAGACATTTGTGTTTATTTCTTACTTTTCATTTCAATGTTATTTGTGATAGAGGAGCATTATAGCATTTAGGTTAAAAATCATTATTGACCATTAAGAGTTTTTCCCTTTTTATGTGACATGATTGGTTTCCAAAAAAATATATCTGAAAGTATTTAACAACAAGAAGTAATATATTTGAAATATTTATTGTTATCCTTATTAAGGAGGAGTAATCTATCCATTTTGATGGAGAGGAAATAATTGATATATAATAAGGTCAACACAAACTCCTTTTCCACTAAAACAAACCCCTAACAGATATTTCACAAAATGATCTGCATCTATTTAGATTTACACTTCTGTATTTATAGAGGGGAAAAAAAGGTGTTTGGGGAAGTAAGCCCCTCTAAAATACTTTGTGTTGTTTTGCTCATTTCTCATTATTGCAATCACATGAAACAATCATGTAAGCTATTTTGTGTCCATCTATGCAAATATGTTGCAGATATTTTTGATAAGTACGAAAATAAATTTCTATTGATTTTTTATCCGTTGGTTATGACCTCTCTTTCAAAATATGACCATATGTCTTGTTACAACTACAAAACACTGAGTACTCGTAACAGAATAATGTAGTTATGTTCACAACAGATACAGTTGGAGTCCCTTAGCAATCCCCCCAGATTATATTTTGGATAACATTTCTGATGAGTTAACAATATATAGTGGTGGACAAGTACTCAGATCCTGTAGAAAAACCACGTAATAAAAATACTCCGTTACAGTAAAGATTTATGTTATTGATGTAAGGAAGTACCTTGTGTACTGTGTTCCCATCTAGTACAGTGCACACAACATAATGCCAATTATAATTATTTTTTTATATTTTTTCCTATTTTGCATCCCCTAAGGTTGACTCAAAACAATTATTGATCATTTACTCAAAAGTAGTACCAAAGCAGTCATATTCTTGTTATTTTTCCACTTGAACAGTGGGCAGTGATGCTGAATGATGTGTTTTTATCATAAACGATAGTTAATAAAGATCTACTCATTCATTTGTTACACTTCAGCAAACACTTCAAATTATTTCTGTGCTTCAGGCTTCAACTGACACTTGCTTGATACATACCTGCTGTACCTGCTTAAATATGAAAGGCAACACGCATCTCAAACAATTAACCTTTTAAGACATGTCTTGTTTACAGTGTTTGCATCCACAACTTACAGCTCAAACAAGCACACGTAGATTATCTTTAAAAAACTGACCATCCTGAACACTTTGTTTACAAATGGCTTATTAGCTGTTATTAATGTCAAGTATTGCTGTACCATTTCAAGTAACCCTGCCACTAACAATAGAAATAAGTTTCTGCGGAAGAGCCCTTCATATGTAAAAGCCATGGTTGTGACAAAGACGATGAAGGGTTAAGAGATGCTCCCTTGTGCATGGTGAGAATATAGGAAGTCAGACCTCACTGTGGTTAACAGAGCAAACAGACAGCAATGCACAAAGTCACAGTTAAAGAGGAACCACCTCTCTGCTGCTCTGTGGAAGCAATCTAATGTATAAATGGTCCCATTCATCATTTAGACATTACAACTGAATTATTAACTAATAACCTTCAGGGTTTTCCCTGTCGTCATAAGGTTTAGGTGCAGCACCCGAGCCGTTTTGGGCAGCACCTGGGCCGAATGAATGTGACTAAAAGACTTATCTCAGATCTAATGATTGTAGTTGGACTTCTTAAGCTTTAGGTTTTGTCTTTAAGCATTTTGAGTGTTATTTATTTATGATCTGCTCTATCTTTTCCAATGTTTTAGACACAGATATGGTGATAATAGCGGTCCAAAATGATGTGAAAAAGAGACGCAAAACTACCCCAAAGGGACACAGACACTGACTACAAAGAGACGCAAAAAACCCACAAAATTGCTCTTTTTAATTGAAAAACATTTAATTTTCTTGTAGAAGGAAGCCTAAACCCGCCGTCAAATATGCGCACCTAAGTCTTACACAAACCGAGGGAAAACTCTGACCTTTTAACTGATTATGAGTGTGAGTAATTTAGTGATAATCAACAGTTAACATAAGTGACATACAGTAATTATAGCATGTAGCATTGCATTATAGCACTGGAATTAACAGTACTTAAGAAAATGTATATAAAACATAAACTGTGCCAATTGTCAAAAGGTATTCACATTGTATAAATGGGTGTTTAGGTAATATCCGCGATTCCCAATTACTCGCACCCCAGGAGGTAATTTTGGCAGTTGTCAGAAGTAATGGATAAATGGTTGAAACAGTTAGTTAATAGTTAGGCATCTTTATTTGATTTAAGTAATAGATAAATATAATATATAATATAAATAATTAGCTAAAAGTATTGGATAAACAGTTGTAATAGCTAAAAGTAATGGATAAACAGTTGTAATAGCTAAAAGTAAAGGATAAACGGTAGTTATAGTTAGCTAAAAGTAAAGGATAAATAGTTGTAATAGACATCTAAAAGTATAAAGATAAACAGTTTAAATAAACAGTTAGCTAAAGGTAAAGGATAAATGGTTGTAATATTTAGCTAAAAGAAAAGAATAAAAACGGTAGTAATAGTTAGTTAAAACTAAAGGATAAGCAGTTGTAATAGTTAGTTAAAAGTAATGGATTATATAACCTAAACATTGACAGTTCAACATTGACAATATCCACGTTGACAATAACAGAAACTGAAGTGGGTAAACAAAAGCTCCGATTCATCACTTTTCCTTGAAATAAAACATCTTTTCATACAAAGGGTATCAACGCAAGCTCTCAGAAGGCCATTCCTCTCTTTTCTCTACAGACACTTTAAAAACAAATCCTACAATAAAGTTCCAATCCTTCATTCAAAAGCTACTAACAAGTGTATCTAGATTTAGTCACATTTATTTGAGCTTGGTTGGCTGAGCAGACCTGTTTTTACAGTAACACCCTATTAAATAAACAGAATAATGTGACAAGACCAGGCACAAACACAACTGAATGATCAGAAAGGAAAGCAGTTACAGGCAGGTATGGGGAGATTACAGATTACTCCATGACACCAGTGTGCTAACAGTAAAAGGGTTAACCAACTAGCAAAATTCTTAGTCATTCGTTGTCTGCAGCAGCAGCTGGAGTTGTTCTAGGCTCAAACTCTTTTTAGATGATTTTCTAAACTACTATTTTTAACATCAAGAATGACCTATCACACTTGAGGTTCCTGAAGCATCAGTAGAACTGAGTATTGTTATTTTTGCTGACACAATACCTGAAGTTTGGAACTGATAGAAAATCCTTCTATATTTTTACTGTGAGAAATGTAAAACAGTTTTCTCCAAATTCTATTTTCCAAGAAACAAAAGGAATATACATTTCTTAAATGTTGGCTGTATAATGGATAATATATATATATATATATATATATATATATATATATATATATATATATATATATTTCAAATGTATTTCATACTGCTTTGAAGTTGGGAGGAGATAAAATGATCCGGTATTTCAAAAGAAAAGAGCAAAGTCCAAAATAATCAATTTCCTGGAACAGAAATTCCAGGTGTTGGTTTCCATGGTGACCACTGTACTTCCAGGCGCTTGTTGTGTTGCAGCCATGGAGCACTCTAAGCAGCGCTCTAAAGTGTGGCTTTATTTTACGTTAAAAAACAAAAACAAATGCCCTGTAAAACTGTAAATTGCCACTGTGTCAAAATAAAATGTTCCTCTTATCTGCGACATAAGCATGTGACCAGTTTCTACTCCACCGCTCAAAGAATCGGAATCAATAAGAACCGGAATCCAACGGAAGATTCGGAATTGGAATCCAAATTGTTAAAATCAAAAAGATGCCCAACCCTAGTGCTGACTATACCTTTAAAAGTTTTTGACCGAAATAACAAAGTATCAAGTAGTATTGAAACTTCTCCAGTCAAAGATACCTGCAGCTTATCCTTTTTGTACCCAGATCTAGAAAGAAATGATGATTTGTATGGTTTTACTCAGTGTTTGGCGTTTTAAGCCCCCAACGTTGCCTTCCAGGCAGCGCTGCCTGGTTAGGCACTAGGATTAGGCAATGGTTATGCTTAGGGTTAGGGGGGTTAGGGTTAGGGTTGGGTGCCTTGAAGTCAATGGTCGCCGCGCTGCCTTGAAGTCGACATTGGGGGCTTAAAATACCATTGAACGTTTTGCTCGCAGCCAATCACCGCAAGTGTTCTTCAGTTTAATGCGACGTGTGATTGGCCCACTACCGCAACAGCTACAACCCATACAGTCTGTGGTGTGGTGAAGTCCAATTTGATATATTTTGACAAAGTTGGTACTTTAGCTTGCAGAGATACAACCAAAACGCTCAAACGTGATATCGGTATCACTTTAAGGGTATTGGTATCATCATTTTTAAAGCCGTACCCTGCCCGAGTGCCGACCCTCATGTTGGGAACCACTTTCCTACTTTCTTAAACCATTAGTAGGGATGTAACAATCCGATCCACCACGTTGGCTGATGAAAATTTTATGTTTCGGCTATCAGTTCACGAGTACATTCATTCAATTATGGAGGGCTGCTGGTTTTAAGCATATACTTTCATACATTTATCTCAATGAGTTCTATGCAGTGAGGTACACAGAATTGATGTATCGGAGAGAAAACGGCCTGATAAATGAACAGCAATTTTCAATTATAACAATGAGATTTCTAAAATCTGATTCAAACGCCTAACTGACACCCATGCTAATCTTTTTATGAGCAATCTTGGGGCAAAAGTGATGAAAGAAAATTAAATTTTGGTGGTGAATTTGACTCTAGTTTGACAGGCTCTAGTTTATCAAACTAATTGAAACGGCAAACACTGTCAGCAGCAACATTACAACTCGACATACAAGATGACGGGGCCGTTAGAAAGGGGTTTAATTGGCAGAACAGTTCCTGGTGGCAAAATAAAATAAATTGCCCCTCTATATGGTGATGATAGCTGTTTCATGTAGCAACATAAGTGGAGGTAATGCTGTGTTAGTCATGCATGCAGCACACGACCTGATATGCTGATTCATGTGCACTGGTTCCTGGGTAACATTAGCCAATGGAACTTCATAAAGGCAGTGATTCACATTCAGAGTGTATTCAGCAGCGAGATGTCGTGCCTCGCCGGCTCTCTGTACGGGTACAGCTGAATTAATTTAATAGCTTTCTCTCACACACACACACACACACACCTCTCTGACACTTTGCATTGAGTCACTCTGAAAACCTGCTACCTTATACTGTTGCCTGGCAACCTCATATCAAACGCCCGCTTTGCATGATTTTCTGCCTTGTTGTACGTGAATTCAGACTCAGTCATGACAGCAGAGGAGTAAACAGACGTTTGATTTGTAGAGGAGCCCTGATCGAGAGCAGACAGGATTTTAGGTTTCATATTCAGCTGTTGTGGTTTCAGTAGTTTCAGTTAAACGTGGCAACAGATGTAACGGCTCAACAACACTGACAGGACATCAGATATCGTGTCAGTCATGTTGTCAGACTGACTGATCAAAGCTCTTCTTCGTTAAAGGAGAGATCCATCAGTGAAACACAGTCCGGCAGATATTAACAATGATCTTTTTTTTTATTATTATTCTTGTGGGAAACTAGACAATCAGACAACTTGACATAATGTCCAAATATTCCTAATATTTCTTGTACTGCGCAACAATGTACTCTGCCGGCAGCAGCAGCAGATGGCCGCCCACCAAGGGCCAGGGTCTGTCCGAAGTTTTTTCCTCGCCGCAGTCGCACCAAATGCTTGCTGTAAATTATAGAGAGTGGTCTAGACCTACTCTATCTGTAAAGTGTCCTGAGATAACTCTTGTTATGATTTGACACTATACATAAAATTGAACTGAAATGAAATTGAATTATGCAATGGGCACATTTCACTTTCGGCGTATATTTCGGCAGATAAGTAAGATATGTTGGAAAGTGACATTTCTGATGCTAAACTTCACAAACAATCATGAGACAAAAGAGAGTGCAAAATTTGGCCCAGACACCCTCCCATTTGTGTCCATACCAGACCTCTATCGTAAAAAACCAAGAATGCAATGACCAGAATGCAATGCAGACAGAGGTCCTGTTGTGGTATGTACTGCATGACACTGTTGTTGGTTTTTGACTGGAAAAATATTTATCTCGCTCCCTCCTCCTACATACTGAACCCACAGCTGAATGGAACAAGCCTGTGCCCCGTCTCTCTCGGTCTGTGGGCTGTCAGAGTCACTCTGGGTAATGTAGGAAATCAGACTGAATATGAAATACTGAGTGGTTGTACCAAAAAGTACAATTGATTCCACTGTTAAAAAAACCCTCTTATTAAATAGTGATTTTATGCCTTCAAACTACTTTTTTTTCTTTTTTACTAATCGATAATGTCTCACAGTTGGCTTTAAAAATCAGTAAAACTGCATTCCCGGTTTCTTTTACTGCTTCAGTTCAGCATCGCGCTACATAGCAGAGCTGCCATCGGGTCATTATCCTGGGGCGGCTCAGTGAAAAGCTTTAAGGACCCTGCTGTGGGTGAGTCGGAGAGGAAAAAGGTGGGAGGCGGGGGGGGTTCAAGAAGGATTGCACCGGAGGATGAGTGAGGTCTGGTGGTTGGAAAGGAGAACGATACAGAAAATATGATAAATCAGTTTGCAGATTGGTGCTGTCCTTTTATTAAAGAAATGATTATTTCTGAGTTCAGTTGATTCACCAAAACATATTGTACTTGTACAAGTTATTTCAATAGATTTTTATGATTTGTCTGTTATTTATAATAAAACGTAGGAGCCTTTTCTGGAATATGTGGGCGTAAGTCTACAGTTTGTGATTAATGTGCATGTATAAAAAAAAAGAAAAAAAAAAGAATGTTTTATGCTAAGCTGAGTAGCGTTTAGTTTTGGTCTTTTTATTGTCAACATATGGTTTTATTTGTATCTGAATGTACAGCTGCTAATATGCATGTATGCAATTGTGTTTTATATTTTTGTTTTTCTGTAAAATGGAAAGCTCCAAAAGTCAATAATTTATCGATAGCTGACGGAAAAAAAATTAACTTGCCATCTCATATGGACGAAAGCTCCCCGACAAGAAAGGCAAGTAAGCAAACTCTTCAGTTGAAACTGTCCTATAAAACCAACAAAGGCTTTGGGCTTGGCAGTTCAATCCTTGCCTTGGGGGAATGCTTGCTTGCCTACTTTGCAGCCTTTGACTGCATCACATGTGTGTTTAAGACCATGTAAAAAAAGCTCCAAAGCTCCAAAGGCCAGGATTGAACTGCCAAGCCCAAAGCCCAAAACTTTGTTGGTTTTACAGAACAGTTTCATTTTAAACGTTTGCTTACTTGCTTTCTTGTTGTGGAGTTTTTGTCCATATTACATGGTCTTTAAAGCCCCTTTCAGACATGCAAAGTTTTGCAGTGATGGCAATGCAACATGTTGGTACCTTGTTTGAAATAAGCACCCATTTGACTCAATCTTCATCTTTTATGCACAAATAAAATCAAATCAGTTTACTAAACTATGAAAAACTGTGAAAGAGCTCATTTTGAACTCTTGAGAAATTCTGTATTTCTTTCCTTGTAGTACCATCTCGGCAAAAGAGGTTAAAAAAAAACTTGTACAACCACAGTTATAATGTCTCCTTAGATTCTTTATTTACTTTAATGTATGACAAGTTCGTGGATGGATGAATAGATAAATATCCAACATATAGCATGAGAATAAAGGGGCACCTCTCTCACACCAGGTGATAAATGTGGTCCTTTATGTCTCAATCAAGCTGTAAGGAACATTAGCGTAAAAGCCACTTATGTCCCAATAACCACAAGCCGTCACTTCAACAGCTTGATGAAGTATTCCACGTCTGAAAAGGGCTTACAAGACTGCCGAGTGGGCGAGCATGCGAACTTTGAGTTGAGCTTGTTTTGTTGGCTGCCGTTTTGTCAGGAGTGAACTGTCAGGCTCAATATATTTGTATTTTAAAAACGTATACCCTCATATTCTAATAGTGAAACATGTTGGTCACATGCCAGACACGTGATCATGACAGCTTTAGTGTTCCCTTTGTGTTGTGGTAAACTTTCCATCCTAAAAAATACACTACAACATTACCAAGTACTCAGGATTTTATGTCACTGTCCTTTATGCAATAATCAATATGGACATAGGCTGAAATCAGAGTCAAGCTGAGTTATATATATGCCAATATAATATGCCACAGCAGCCAACAAAAAAAACGGGCCAAGTCTGCACCCACATTTGTATTAATTTCCTTTATCATTAGTAGATTGAAGATGAAGAGTCAGTAGATGCAGTGTCTAGCATATGAATATCACATTATATTCAACACTTATCTGCTCAAACTCAACATTAAAGCCACTAAAATGTGTTAAAAAAATGGTTAAAATCTAGCCACAGAAAATCATACAGGATTCCAGTATCAGGACACCACAAAACAGTGTAGACTCCGTTCTGAATCAGTTGGCATGGTATGGAAATAAATTCAATACGTTAAATTAACAATTAACCATATTTCCATCACATTTTCTGAATGGTTTTCCATTGTTTGAGCATTGACTGGCACAATTTTAGTTAAGTCATCTTGTTACGTTCTCTTCCACTGCAATGGTTTAATAGCATCAGACTGTAGAATCAACTCCTTTTATTTGCATAACAGTAGTGGATGGAAACGTCCATTAATTGGCTTTTGCAGATTTTCTCGGAATTTGGTTAAAATTTGCGCTATATCTGAATGGAAACTTGACTACTGTCAGCAGTAAATAAAAATTTGAATTTGAAGAATTTGGGACATATACCACAGACATCTTAAGGCCCTGACACACCAACCCGACGGCCGACCATCGACAGACAAGGCAGTCGGACTGATCAGTCGGCTCCTCAAGGTCCAAAAAGTGCCTCGGAACACACCAAAGCGACGCCGATTTGAGCATACGCTCTGCGCGTGCGCGAGACGTAATACGTCTCCATAACAGCAGGCGGCGCTAACCTGTATTGTCGCAAAAAAATGAAAACCGGAAATGACGAACGCGTTACGTGGGTCTGGCTTCTCCAGCCGAACATAATGGCGGCTTGTTCGAAATACGATCTCGTATTTTTTAACATTTTAGGCGAGAAATAGGCCGTATGGTCTTCATTTCAGATCGACAAAGGTCAGATTAAAAGATTTTCGTCAGATTTTGAAAGGCGTCCGTCACTCATCCCGCTCGTCATTTTCGGGTTAGCACTCCACCAATCAGATTGGTCACTGAGTCCGACTGCCCGACCTCCGACCCAGCAAGTCAGGTTCAGGCGAAATGAAGGCAGACGGCCCCTCCAATGGACGACAGCACGGGACACACCGAACAGACTCGAGTCACTGACCTCGCCAGACTGTCCGACGGCCGATAATCAGGTTGGTGTGTCAGGGCCTTTACTTGTACTAGAGCCATAGGCTGTAACAATGGGACGCCATAGACGATTATGGTACTACAGTAAGCATAAATTGCAACGTCCCTAATTCAAATTCAGCTGCAGACCTTTGTTGCATGCCGTTGCACATCTCTCCCTCAAGTGAAGTCATCATCTTTGCTGTCAAACCTCTAATAAAAAGGCACAAAATGCCGGAAAATATCACAAACACTAGAGACAATAACACCATCAAAATGTCATTTGATTCATCCATAAAAATCTCCAGACGAAAGAAAACAAGAAATACTGGGTGTGCAAAAGTAAAACAATACACACACTGGCAACTAATTCACCAAGAAGAGAAGGACCAACTGTCCACAGTTTCAGCCTTAAACTATCCAATCCAAAGGTGATCGTATCAATCCACAGATAAACTCATCAATCCAATCAGGAAGTTAAAGATCGCGTCAATCACGATTCATGACTGACAGTAGAGGAAAAGAAATGATTTGTAAATCATGAAAACAAGGTCAAAACAAACACATTTCATACTTCACAATGATATTGGTATCAACCAGCAGATAAAACACTTTTACACTCCAAACACTTGTGTGAGACAAGACACAGCTGGATGGAAGGTAATTTCAGTCGGTGTGTGTGTGCGTGTGAGGTGTGTGTAGGTATGAGTGGATTGTGGGGGGAGGCGAGGTGTATGGTTAACCATTGACTGAGCTCTATGTGTCTCTCTCACACACACACACACACACACACACACACACACACACACACACACACACACACACACACACACACACACACACACACACACACACACACACACACACACACACACTTGCATTGCACTGCAGGCTTGAAATCTAGGTCACGGTAACGCACACACACTGTTTAAAGGCAAGAGAGAGAGAGAGAGAGAGAGAGAGAGAGAGAGAGAGAGAGAGAGAGAGAGAACAATCAGATGTGATGAAGATGAGGCTCGATCTTTCAGCTCACCACTAAACTACTTCAGACTGTTCACGAAACCCTTGAAGCAGAAAACCAGCCTCTCTAAAAACAGTTAGATTTCATCAGTGTTTCGGCACTCGCAGCCTCTCACAAGTTGTTTTCTGATGTGGTGTTGTGCAATGTTCTATTCAGCTGCAGCCAGTTTCTCTCAGCCTGCCTTGTTTGTCTACCGTACGACTTGATGCCGTTTAGCACAAGACAATGAAGGTGTGAACGTGTTGCAGTCGGCTGTGGGTTAGAAGTGTGAGCAGGCAAAGAGACAAGTTTCTCTAGCTGAGAAAGAGTCGCTCGTGTCTTAAAGGGATAGTTTGGAATTTTTTTAAGTGGGGTTGAATGAGGTACAAAGTCAGTGTTTGAGCTACAGCACATAGCGGTCAGACCCAGTTCGGAGAACCAGACGTACCGACACGCAATCTAAGCAATGTACTGCTGTGGACGGGGGCAGCAGCTACATGCATTTTAGAAACTTAACTTAAAAAAATCTGTGTCAGTGTAAGTGTACGCTATATTTAGAATATTTTAACCCCTTTACCTTGGTGTCAGACAGCCCTTTACGACAGGGAACTGAAGTCGTTAAATCAGCTCTCTTCAAAGCCACCAGACTCCTTTGACAAAAACTGTAATTTTACCTCGCAGGACGTGGGAGTTGCTGCTCTACCGCTGCCTTGATCGGTTAGTTTGTTCTGTGAGTTTTCTTAGTTGCTAACCCCATAAAAACATCAAAATCCCACAATAACACAAAGTAACTAACTGAGCTGATGATGTTATATTGTATCTATCATTTGAAAATCATAACTAATCAGACCAAGTTGAGGTTTCAGATCAAGAAGTGGCCTTTTATTTCTCTCAAGAATATTTAAAACATGTTTGATATTTCCATCGAAACCTGAAAAGTCACAAATATGTGCTGCAGAATTACGTCACGGAAACAGAACTGCTCGCTTCTTGTAGAGTACAAATATAAAATAAGGGTGCAAATAGGATATTATTTGAATGAATACATAAATTAAAGACAAAGTAGTAGTAGTAGTAGTAGTAGTAGTACATGTACTGTTACAGGCCTCCACTCTACCACAAACAACCAAAAATAAAAAATTTGAAAAGCTGTAATGTAGGGGGAGTTAAAGTGTTCGATTACTCACGTAATCTTGTTACGTCCTCTTAAATATACATAACTGTATAAATGTATGTTTTATTTTGGAGAAATTAGCTTAAAACTGGCAAAACATTCAAAAGGAGTTTGAGCACATGTTTTACCTTTGGGAACAGTATATGTTAAAGGTGCAATGTCTAGATTTTTGGGGCTTTCAACTGCATCTCACAGGGTTTTTTTCTCAGGTGTAATCATCACTTCACCTCTTTCATCCTCTTCCTCTGTCAGTACAAGCTCATTATGATTAGCCAGACATTGTTCAAGCGTACAGAGCCGAAAACCAGTCAGTATCTGGTGTTACGGTTATGGTTAGGGTCTAATCAGCATCTTGATATGCCACACCTGTGAGGTGGATGGATTATCTTGGCAAAGGAGAAGTGCTCACTAACACAGATTTAGACAGATTTGTGAACAATATTTGAGAGAAATAGGCCTTTTGAGTACATAGAAAAAGTCTTGGATCTTTGAGTTCAGCTCATGAAAAATGGCGGCAAAAACAAAAGTGTTGCTTTTATAATTTTGTTCAGTATATATATATATATATATATATATATATATATATGATTTTTATAAAGCTACTCAGAGGTTAAATTTAAGGAAATTGGATGTTAGAAATCAAGTGTAGGACATCATTTTAACCTTATTGTATCGCCATTAAGCTAAGTAAAATGACTATGATAGTGATCATTTAACTAAGACCTAGGTAGATATCACTTTCTATTTTGGGTACTACTTTGGTATTTTGAGCTGTGTTCTAACTTTCGACGGGGAAGGTGAGGGTCAGTTATTGTGTGTCTTAACTTTTTCTCAACACACAACATAGGCCTCAAACCATTATCTCTACAAATTTGTAACATGTATATGTGTTAAAAATCAGAGTTCAAAATGGCAGCTTAAATAGGGATCCCTCGCCGTTTTTCTACCAAGGGACAGACAGTAAAACCTCACATTTACTGCTGTTTCACAGTAGACTGTGAACAAGCTGCATAATTCAGTAGCTGCATGGAAATCTCTCCACGTGATCCTCTCCATTTGGCCTGTATCCACAGGAATATAGAAAACACACAAACAAGTTCACAGAAATTCAATGTGCATCAGCTCTTTCCTGCAGAGTCCAAACTTCTCCACATTCCTGCCCTCTGGGAATAATCTGTCTTTATTTCTAATGAATTGCACTGGGAGATGCATGTATCCCCCGCATCAACAGATCGCAATCTGAATCCAGCAAGGCATGTCTCATAAATTATGCGCTCCCTGAGCTTTTGATAAGCTAATAGACGTCTGAGTGGAGGCAAATTGATGCCGCGCTCACGCGATTCAGACAGAGGGACACAATTCACTATTGATTAATGTTTAGTGGTGGCTGAACGGTGGCCTATCTTGAACATCACACCTCTGTTTATACGACAGAGCACTTTCCTCTCTATTGTTCATTATTCATTAGTCATCTGGACTGCCTGTGGGATTCGCTCCCATCTGCTACGGCTCCATTTCCATATGCCTGGCTCGACCAAGCAAGGCATACATCTGATATGTGGAGAGAGAGAGAGAGATAGAATGAGAGAGAGTGACCGAGAGAGAGAGAGCAAGACAGATAGAATGAGAGAGAGAGAGAGAGAGAGAGAGAGAGAGAGAGAGAGAGAGAGAGAGAGAGAGAGAGAGAGAGTATAAATTCATATATTTTTGCTCCCTTCATCTCTCTTTCAAAAGGTAATGCATTCATTGATGTTATCATTGGGGGAATTGGTGAAATGATAAATCTAGAAATAAATGGCTGCTTTGAACAGAGACAGTAGAGGACTGGGACACAACAGGACTGGTGTGGGAAGAAAGAAGTGTGTTTGAGTGCTGCGGGTGGGCGGCGGGGGAGGAAATTTAAAAAGAAAGAAAAAGAAATGTATAATTAGGAGTTGGCTGAGCAGTCTGCCTACATGGAAAATTCACAATAAATGATTTGACACAGGAAATGTTAATTTTCTTTTCTCCCATTTACAATTTCAAGTTTGGTTTTACACCTTTCAGGGGTGCAAACTCATCAGTGGTGAAAAAGGTGTCAAAGATGCAGGTGGGGTAGCTGGTAAAAAGGAATGTGGTTTTTGCGGTTTTTCAGGTATTCGCAACTGCTGTTTTGAGGTACTTGTGTATTACCATTTTGGATGCAACTATTTTACTTTTTACTCCCCTACATTTACATCTGACAGCTAGGTACTTATTACTTTGCAGATTATGATTGTTAATACAAAATATCAATCAACTAATAATTTATGATGTATTTTTATAGGTTAAACTACCCAGCAGCATATAAAGTAATTAAAACCAGCGACATCTTTACCAGCTGCGACATTACAGTCATGAACACATTGATGCATTATAATTATAATCGAATATATATACTGTATGCTTCTGCATGAATACTACTTTTACTTTTGGTACTTTAAGTTTATTTTAAAAGCTGATATTTTTGTACTTTTACTTAAGTAAGAGTTTGAATGCAGGTCCTATACTTGACTTAGAAGATATGACACCGAAAGCTACAGAAACCCTGAAAGATGTTTTAAAAAATAAGCAATATAATAACATGGGCTGGCTTGTTGTCTTCCAGGGGACTCATCCCTTTACTGGGGAAGCACGCCTACAACTTCATCCACATTCAAGTCTGAGGAGAGGAAGTTGCCGGGGAAACGATTATCTTAATCCACTGTGGACCGACAGCTCGTAACAAGCAATAAGTGCATGAAAATGATCAGGATGTAAATGCTAAATTCACAGACCTAATCAACATTGACATTTAAAGGATATCGTTGTAAATGTGCTGCAGATTTTTGGAAAAAAGCAACATTGCCTCTATTTGTAGTTGTATCTGTGGTTTTACAAAAGGTGGAAGATTATTGGGGGTGTTAATATGTAGGAATGCAAAATCGTATCTAGAGCGCCAGTACTTGTTAAGCCAGCCCTTGTTAAGCCAGCCCTAATACTGTAATAGTATCTGAACACTTTGGGTGAAATCCCATTGACATTTCTAAAGGAATTGACTCCAGGTCACGTTTTTCTTTTTCCTTCCAGTGTAATATTGATCTTTACAATACATACAGCATGTAATCAATCAAACTGCCTCATATCCATCATATCAGAGGCGGGTGACGCTGACTATACCAGATTTTTAATCAAATACTAAATAGATCCCAGATATTGATGGCACCCTCATTGGAATCTAACCTCCTTCTTTTTCAAACCGTAAAATATGTAACGGCAAAATGGAAGAAAAAAACAAACAAACATTACAATTGAAAACATACTTAAGTAAAAGAAAAGGAGTACTAGTATAACAAGAATGTGAGAAATTGGTAATTTATGTGAAGAAGCTGAGAAATTACCTAATGATATCAAGAAAATCCTGTCAAAATCACAGGTACATCATGAAGAAAATCCACAAAATTGTAAATTTTAGGTTCTTCACTTCAATCTTTTATACGGGTTTGGGGATTTCCATGCTTTCAGATTGGTTGGGAAAATCCTCTAAAACTCTTTAGAGAATGCTTGAAATGCATTATGTCATCAAGCTCACAACTGTTTTTCAGAGCTTCTGAAAGGAGATCTAGATTTTCACCCGACAACAGACATGTCATATGAGCTTAACCAGCTAAATACAATCTTTAAAAGCAAAGTAAGCAGTAACTACAGCAGTCAGATAACTCTAACAGAGTAAAAAAGTATTGGTACAGTAATTCCCCTCCACACTTGAGTAAAGTATCTCAAACTGTTCTGAGTAAATACACCTCTGGACCTCAACAATCTTCAAACCAACACAAAGTCACAGTGTGACCAATCAGCCACCTCACCGCTTTGTAAAGAACATGAGTGGATTATCAGAAATGGTAATCTCATGTTGTCCTGTCATAGTTAACTGCACCATAGAGGGGGTTTAGCCCTGTGCGTGTGTGTGGGGTGTGTGTGTGTGTGTGTAACTATATTTGTGGGGTCCAAAAACCGGGAGTCCAGTATGCTTGTGGGGTTGCGACAGCTTTGTGGGGCCAAAATGGTGGACTCCACAACTTTAAAGGGCTGTTTGAGGGTTAAGACTTGGTTTTAGGATTAGGGATAGAATTAGGTTATGGTTAGGGTGAGGGTAAGGGTTCAGGTTAGGTATTTAGTTGTGGCGGTTAAGGTTAAGGTAAGGGGCTAGGGAATGCATTATGTCAATGACGGGTCCCGACAAAGATAGTGCCACAAACGCGTGTGTGTGCGTGTGCGTGTGTGTGTGTGTGTGTGCATGTTCAGCCCTTAGGGGCAGGGCTGTCAGTAATGTGAGATCGGGCCTGCGTTGATGGTCGGGGGGTCCGTCTCTGGAAGGTCGATGAAACGCAGCTCTCCTCCTCCTTACTGCGTCAGGGAAATTCAAACCCTCGCTGGAGTCACACACGTCACATTAGCATGCAGAACTAATGAAGAAACTAAGACTGGGCCGACATATCTGTCTGATCCTGGCCTTTTATTTTGGACTGTCAGCATCATAAACTTCTGATATGATGTAAATTTCTTTCTGAACAAAACTGCAGACAGGCCACTTTTCTTCTTTGTACTAGATTTTCTTTGTGATTGAATTCTTGGTGTTGACAATATCTCACAGAGCTATGAATAAAAAGCTGAATGTAATTAACAACAGGTTTTTACTTGAGATTTTGAGGTGTCACAGCAGCAAAACGAAATGCAAATGAAAGTATAGGTAAGGAATCTAAACAATGAGATGCAATTAATGATTATCTTCCGTTCACTATTCATCTGTCCGTTATGTTTTTTTTTTTTTTGATCAATTCACAATCTAAAAACCAAAAATATTTGATTCAAAATTATATAAAACAGAAAAAAAGCTGCAAATCCTCACAAAGCTGGAATCACAAAATGTCTGCCATTGTTCCCAATAGATGACACAAATTATTAAGAGCTGATGATTCATTTTCTGACAAATGACAAATCGTTTCAGCACTACTAGAACACTATATACATTATGAGTGTCTATTATTGACACTGTAAAGCATGAAAGTAAAAATAAAAACAGCGGTACTACATACACCTTAAATAAGTATGTGTGTAGGGTAGTATTGATGATCTAAATACAGTTTGAGGATTTTTCACCTTAAAAAATATAAAATTCAAACATGTTTTATTCTTTTGTATAAACATATTGTATCTATTGACAGTTATTGCTTGAAAATATTAGTTTTTACTAATATATATATATGGATATTTTATTCTTTGTTCCTACAGAGTTTTAACCCGAGCTGAATCTGAAAAACAGTAGATTTTTTCAGATTGATCCTTGCAACGCACTGAAGTGACATTTTTTTTTTTGATGACTTATGTTTGTCGAGATACAGGATATATGTAGAAAAGTTCATAATATTTGTTAGTTAAAATATACCATACAGCCAAGTAACATGGTGGAAAGTAACAAGTACATTTACTCTGTACTAAAGTACAAGCATTGAACTTTTGACTTCAAAGCGGGTGGCTTATAACACTTTTCAATGCAGGACTTTTATTTGTTATCAAGTATTTTAACATTGTGGTATTTTATTTTACTTGAGTAAAGGATCTAACTGCTTCAACCTGCATGCAGCATGCAGAGAGGTTTATGTTGCCTGTAATGAAAAAGCTATTTATGCATCTCATTCTTTAGTTTTTTTCTCCCTCAAATTGTTTTTTTTCCACACATCATCATTCCTCTTCATACCACCAGTTGTTCTCTTGAGTTATATTGTATTGTATTCCACACAGGGAAGACTGCAAATATGTTCAACGCAAGGCAATTATCATGCTCTATTTGTGTGCACTGCTTACAGCATATGCACTCAATGTACATATATATTTTTTGTGCTCATAAACTTGCCTGTTCTTCACCTGACAAATTTTAAATTAAAAAAACGTGTCCTGCTCCAGGCAGGTAAATTCAATTCAGTAAATGTTGCGGTTATCTTTTTGCCCTTGAAAAGCTGACTCATTTCCTGTTGTGTCCTGATTCTGTATCATCAACTGCTGCACAACCATGTCACAGTTTAGTTATGCATCAGCTCCAAGCACCGCAAGTGTATGCATAGGTGTGTGTGTGTGTGTGTGTGTGTGTGTGTGTGTGTATTGTACTTAGAAGGTGTGTGTGTGTTCTTGGTTGTATGTGTTCTTGGTTTCATCCATTTTTTTTTACTGTAAAAACACTCAGTTGTCGGCTTATAATAATCCATGTGCTGGTATGCAATGTCAATGTGCAGAGAAGACAGGGGGTCGTGCGTGTAAAAGATGGCTGGGTGGAGGAGGTGTGTGTGTGTGTGTGTGTGTGTGTGTGTGTGTGTGTGTGTCTGTGTGTTGTTGCAGCAGCTGGTTGGCTGCTGGGCTGGTTTCCATGGCAACGTGTGTAAAAAGAGTACAGGCTCCGTCCCTCAGTCCCATATTGATGCTCCGTACAAAAGAATAACGTTTTACAATTACATAGCCTCCACTCTTCTCCAGTCTCTTTCTCAGTCTGTCCGTCATTAATCCTTCTCTTAACTCAAAACGCTCAAACTGATTATCTTTCTTTAAAAAAAAAAAAAACGATCTAATTGAAAATGGCAGTTATTAAAATATGGGTTTTATTAAAAAAGACAATATGCCGACTCTCATCATCAGTCATCAGTGTGCGAGAATAAGATTATTTTTTTTTTTTTTTAGACTGCTCTGATCCAAATTCATATTCTCTACAGAAATTGTAACTGATTAGATTTTTGTAAAAGCCTTTTTGTGGATTTGCTGCTCATATTCAGCGGGAGGATTAATTTAGTGCAATGCATGGGGAAACCCACCAAAAGGACTCTTGCTGTTCTGCTCACAAAAATAGTTCCGTAGGTTTGAAAAACCACCTACAGAGGAAATGGTATCACCTCAGACCTGCAGCCACAGCAATATCATTGCTGCCTGCAAAGACAGAGTTTGAGGGTTTGTGTTGAAATCATTGATTTTATTATTCAGACTGAACTGACCCTTTGACGGGTCTCGCTTTAAAAACTCTGCTGCACAGACGAGCTTTGTTCAAAAACACAGAACCTGAATTTAAATTCTAGCAGAGATCCGACCTCTTGCAAAGATACTCAGAATCAAAATAAGGTGTATTACTAAGTAGGTTGTTTGGTGCACACATTACACATATTAAGGACATAATCATAAAGGCCAAGTATTTAAACAGTCAAGCGGATAAATATAGAATAAGAAAATTACAATGCAAATATAAAAAGATACAAAAACACTATTTAAACATAAATATGACGAGAAATTAAAAAAGAAAAGTGCCAAATGCAAAGAAGCTTAATTAAATCGGGAGTGTCTCTTTGTGGAGGAAGCTCTTAAAGAAACATTGTGTGGGGGGTGTGGGGGGGTGAATAATTGTGAACACTAAAAAGATTAGGGTTAAAAAAGATTACAGGATGTTGGGGTTAAGATGTATTTTTGATTTTTTTTTCTTTTTTGACATCAAATCTGTTGGATGGCAATTGGTGTTCTGTATGGTTCACTGGTAGCAGACTGAATGCAAAAGCTTTCTTTAAAGTGAATAAATAGAATAAAGGTTTAAAGGTTGAACAGTTACTTGTAAATGAATGAGAGTGCCAGCCTTGAGCTACCTCTGCATTGCACGTAGCAGGCTGTTTTTGGCAGGAAATCTGATGGCTTGCTTCACGTTGCAGAGGAAAGGAAAAAGGGGGCACTGATCTTTGCAAACAAAACAAACACCTGCAGATTTTCCTGGTCTAAGTTGGAAGGATTTAAAGGCTGGGAAAACATTACTGTTAACAGAATGTCTTGCAAATGACGAGAAAGATATGCATTAACTACTTAGCAATTTTCAGTTTTAGGGAAATGAAATGTTGCCACCACATGGATTTTTCTTCAACATATCAGTCTTCATACTGTACAGCAGCAGCAATAAATTCACTGCCGACATTATTCAGATGGTTATTCCTATAATCCTGAATATGGCTAAAACCATTAACAAAAAAACAACAATATTTTGATTTATTCAAAATTATTTAAATCCCAAAAGAAGTTTTCTTTCAGCTCATAGTTGAGTTTTTAAAATTCAAAACATGTAGTAAAAGACGGGCTACAAGCCAAGAATAATATTTGGCTGTTAAAGGAGCTATCTGTTCTGTTGCGCACTGGAAAATATAACTCCCATGAAACACTGCTCTACACCCATTTGTACAGCAAAGTAGAGGACAGGACAGGAGGGAACAGTACAGGGCATTCTAGTAAAGTAAAGGACATTTAAGAGCAGTTGGGGACATTAAATAACATTTCAGGACATTAGAAGACAGTTCAGTAAAGTAAAATACAGTTAATGCTGGTACAGGACAGTAGAAAACCAGTTCAGCAGTATCAGCATGTAAACAGTTAAAACAATATTACACACACACACACACACACACACACACACACACACACACACACACACACACACACACACACACACACACACACACACACACACACACACACACACACACACACAATAACCAGAGATGCTCACAAGTCTCTGAACTAGAGTCCAAGTGAAGTCTCAAGTCTCTGAGCTAAAGTCCAAGTAAAGTCTTTGAACTAGAGCCCAAGTCAAGTCTCAAGTCTCTGAGCTAGAGTCCAAGTCAAGTCTCAAGTCTCTGAGCTAGAGTCCAAGTCAAGTCTCAAGTCTTTGAGCTAGAGTCCAAGTCAAGTCTCAAGTCTTTGAGCTAGAGTCCAAGTCAAGTCTCAAGTCGGAATTAACCTCCCGTAGGTCGTAGCTAAAGCATGAAGAAAGCTAACGTTAGGTGGCCAATGCTGAGCTAAACATGTTTGCTAACCTATCAGGGTACGTTTTCTGGTGCCTGATAAACTCAGATGTGGTTGAGCCAGAATCCTTTATCTTGATAGCACATATTTTGCATTCAGCACTTCTTTTGTTTGGGGCTTGTTGTCTGTGTTTAAAGTGTTTAAAACCAAAGCTTCTGATGAATGGCACAGCAGCTGCTGGTGCGGTCAACATGTTTGTTGTCCTTTCTCACGTGTGGCAGCACCCAGCAGATACGTTACATATTACATAGGTAGGTTATAGGTTACGCAGGGAGGGGAACAAAATTCAGCTCATCAGATGTTTCCTAAAAATAAAGATTGTTTCACGAGTCCTGCATCTCGAGTCGGAATCGAGGCTGAAGTCTTTTGAGGACGAGTCTCAAGTCAGGTTTGAAGTCGCTGTGTGTGCGACTTAAACACGAGTCCCCATCTCCAACACTAACAGGATTGACTTAGCTGTCTGGGCTTTTCCTGACTGCTTATATCAAGTGCATTATAATTCTTCTCTGTGTTTTAACTGTAACTAATAATCATTACTGTTTCTTTATGTGTGTGTGCTCACTGAGCAGTTATAGGAAGAGGAAGTGTGACCTCACCAACACAGTTAACACACACACACACACACACACACACACACACACACACACACACACACACACACACACACACACACACACACCTTTGTGTCTTGCTGTAAATTTCAAATATAAAATGTAAATCAAGCTGTGTTACTTAGTGGATAACAAACATTATGGATGTGATATCCAGACACAAATTTAAAAGAGTATGGGTGAAGATGGTTGGCAGGCAGGCATCTGCTGTGTTATCTGCACTTAAAGAGTATCTAATCTCAGACAGACTGCTCTTTCTGCCTCCGAACATGATGGATGGATGAATAAAAGGATAGATGGATAGAGGGGCTTTCAATCATGCTCGAGATGATGGTCACATATTGGTGACAAGTCATATTATAAACATAAATGAAATGTATTACTTTTATTCTGAACTATATTTTAATCTGGACCATTGAATTTCAATCATTAGTACTTTTCCCCAGGTATCACTGGCATTGCTTTCCCCACATGCATCCACCTAAACCTATTTTAGCCAACACAAAGGCCATTACATGAACACTGGCACCTCCTGGTGGGGATAAATATGTCATTTATTATGTGTTGATCTAAAAGTATTTGGTAATCTTACTTTTTACTGCAGAAAATCTACATTTTAGTAAGTCATGTCATTCTTAAATATTTTTTTTTATTATTTAAAGTGGAAAAACCTGTTGGTTTTTCTTGTTCTAAGATGCAAAAACAAATTTCATTGGGTTTTATATATAAAAATAATACAAAATAGGCTTTAAAGACATAGAAAAAAAAGATAAAATCAACATGTTTGTGTCCGTTTAAAAGGTAGTTAAAGGAATCAAAAAAATAAAAGCAAAAAAGACCTTGATGCCCATTATTTCCATTACTACATTATAGATTATGCACTGCAATATTACACCACTGCAGTAAAAAAAAAAAGAATACCATGTTGAAGATTATAATGCAATATAAAGATTGAAAGATGTTGATGTTACTGTGTTAATTCACTCTATACTTTATTTAATAAAAGAGTCAAAAAGGTGTTTTCTTGACAGAAACAAATGCTAATTTACCCTAAAATTGGTTTTGGAAGTAAGTGAGTCATCATGATTGAGCAGGACACATTACCTTAACTTTCCACTAAAGTTCATCTTAAAATGTGACCGTCACAGATACCAAAACTCTTATGACTTAGCATCCAACAGCAGAACAGCATTAAAATGATCTACTTCATCACGTAGTCAAATGAAACCGCCTTGGGGTTAATAATAATAATAATAATAATAATAATAATAATAATATGTTGGTGGTTGCCTTGCTTGCCAACCACCTGGTAAGCCGCAACTGTGGACTTTCAACATCTTATTAACAATCAACAATGAATTCTGCATCGTACAGCTCTTTAAAAAAAAATAAAAAATAAACAATATTTCAACAAAACCTCCTCCAAAGTCTGGCTTACATTGCTCACTAACCCTTCAACTTATTGGAAAAAGAAAAGCAGCTCCAAATGTAAAATAATGCTAATAAAATGAGTGCTATACTACTATTTTTGGGTATATATTATATACATATTTTGTTTGTTTTTAATTTTCAGTGTATAAATCTAAAGAGAACTGTACAATAATATAAATAAATATAAAACAATATAGTAAATTAATATAAATGTATTGGCTTAAAGTTAAAGCTTCAGCCTACGCATTTCGGTCAGCATAAAGTTGCTTTGATTTACCACTACTTCAAAATGAATGACTTATTATTCTTTATGTATTATTGGCTATATGTGTATTTGAGTTGTATAAGTAAAAAACAACTAAATTAAATAGAGAACTGTATTAAAAACACTTAAGTTATGATTTTGCCTTATCTAAGCTCACTGAATGTGTCTATAAGTCCTACTTCTTTGTTTAGTTGTTTCATAAGTTTCACTTTGTATGTGGGTGGATAGGTCAATGTTGCGTTTAAACTCTCGTCGGAAATTGTAACCGCTGAATAATATTAAAAAAAAAATGTTCCAAGAATCGCCAATATTCCGACAGTCTTGAACGTCTCATGATATCAAGGTAATGCCGTCTCTGCTCCCTCCGGTCTGTCAAGAGAAGTGCTCGGATGGAGAGTAGCGTCTGTCTGCGAACACTAAACTTCACTTGTCTTTTACAGGTTAGTACGACTGTTTTTCAATGTTTTTACGAAGCTTAAACTTATTTTAACTACACTATTCTTTCTATGTGCCGAATTAATGACCTGCTGAGTTTGGGTGTCGTACAATTGGCTATGGCATGCATTTCATATCTTTCACACTGTATTAAGAACTTAAAAACAACGCAGCTGCAAGGTTCTTTGACATTTAAAAAAACATTTTAGTGGTCGCTATTTCGGTACTTTCTTTCACTTTGAAACTTAAGAGTGCATGGTTGTTATTAGCCCGTTTGGCTAAATTTAGAAAAACAGAAGTCATGACTGGCTTGAAAATCACTGATTTGATCAGTAAAATACGCCGCATTCATAATGAAAGGTAATAATTGGTATTAATAGTGTTCTAAAGTTGTGCATTATTGGATTCTCTTTTTTTATTCTTTACTATTCTACAGTCTCTGTGAGAGATAACCTATTCAGATATATTTAAGTAAAAGTACCACAATGCAAATACCTGTAAAAGTCCTGCATTCAAAATCTTAATTTAACAATGGAGGTATTACCAGCTACATGTAACTTAAAGTATTAAATGTACTCAATGTGGAGCATAATGACCCCTAAAATATGCAAAGTAACAAATAAACGTACTATAGTGGAGTAAAAAGTGCAATATTTCTCTCTTAAATACAGTGAAGCATAAGTACAGGTATATCCAATTTATACCAAAATTGAACAAAAATATAGTAGTCGAGTAAATGTAATTAGTTACATTCCGGTCTTACAAGTAAACCTAGCATGTTAGCAGCATTTTAATGTTGTAGCTGGTTGAGAGGGAAATCATTTTATTCAATAACAATGTATTATGTTTTACAACATGGTTAGATATCTGTGTGTAAAATCTGACTGTGCAAAGTAACTTGTAACTTGTAAAAAGCTGTCAAATACTGTACATTAAGTGGAGTGAAGTGTCGTAAAATGGAAATACTCTAGTAAAGTACACCATAATGACATGCAAGTATTACTTCAGTAGATGTAATTGGTAACATTCCAGCCTTGCAAATAAACCTAGCATGTAAGCAGCATTTAATGTTGTAGCTGTTTGAGAGGGAACAAATGTTGGTAGTCGATTAAAAGACATTATATTTTGTAAACTGATCGTATGTTTTAGGTGTCTGCAAAGTGATTAGTAACTATAGCTGTAATATAGATGTAGTGTGGTAAAAATTGCAATATTTCCCTCTCAATAGTTGTGAATTAGAAGGTTTACGTAATATACAAGTACTTAAGAAAATGTATTTACTTTTTAGGTGCATGTTTTGAAGGAAAACACTGCAGTTACAGAACTTCATTTTTTCATTCAATGGCCTCTTTTCACTGTAAGAAATACCTTAAATTTGTGCCTTTTTTGATACAGTCTTGGAGCGCCCCCGCTCCCCCCCTGCTTTCTTGGCTAGTTCAAAAAACTTAACACACACACACACACACAAACACGCACACATACACACGCTTTGATGTGGGGGGTACAGAGAGTCTCAGGTGGGAGGCTCGTTTGAATTCGCTCATGAAAGCTTTGTGAAAGGTCTTACTGGTACTTGACCTTCCCTGTATCGCCATCTGTGAGCTTGGGGATAGGTGGGGGTGGCATTTGAACAGCCATGGGTGGTTGCAGTCAAGTGAATCCACCACCTCAGATGGCAACGTGATGCCTGCACACATAAAAGTGTGCTCTGAAAAAAAACACAATATAATAAAAGTCTGTTTATTCTCTCTGATGGCTTTACTGAAAAGCATAATCATCAGCCACAAGAGACCACAGAGATTTGACAGCTCCTGTTCTGTTCTTAGGCCTCAATATTAAACAACAAAGCTGGCACACTACAAAAAAACAAAAATTGAAACTGATTTTTTTAAAATCCTGTGTTTATGTCCTTCTGTACGGAGAAGCACATTAGACTGCATCAGCAGCCGATTTACTGCGTTTGAGCTGCTGTTTTACAAAATAAAGATCAGCAGCTTGTTTTAACAATGACCTCTGTGTTGGTACTGCCTAAATCCTCTTATATTAAGTGGACAGTTACTTCATGAGGAAGAAAGAGGGCATACATATGTGGTGTAATCCCATTAGGACGTCACCACAGGCTCCATACTTTACATCACAGCAGCTCAAAAGCTAAACAGTATTTTGGTGTCTTTTCCTCATCTATATAACATGTGACATATGAAAACATATGAAACAAGTATTAATCAAGCACGTAAAAGGGATAGTTTGAATCTTTTGAAGTGGGGTTGTATGAGCTACTTCTCCATAGTCAAGTGTATTAGCGACAGTAGATGGCGGCCGACACGGAAGCTAAGCAACGTAGACCTACTGCTGTGGACGGGGGGCAGCAGCTACACGGATTTTAGATACCCAAAACAATCTATATCAGTTTAAGTGTACGCTATATTTAGAATATTTTTAACACTTTACCTTGAAGACTGACTGGATGGGGGAACTGAAGCCGTTAGCTATGCTCTCTTCACAGCCACCAGACTCCTTTGACAAAAACAGTAATTTTATCTCGCAGAACACGGTAGTTACACGGTAGTTGCTGGTCCACCGCTGCCTCGATCGATTAGTTTGTTTGTGTTATTGTGTGACTTTGGTGAATCTGAACTAACCCTTTAAAACACCAAAGTCACATAACACAAACTAACCGATCAAGGCAGCGGTAGACCAGCAACTCTGCGTTCTGTGTAAGTCAAATTACTGTTTTTGTTTAATACAGTACACATGACCTACAACTAAACTAAATCAAAGTTATTAATGTTTTGTGACACTGATAATGGTTTGTTGCATCAGTAACACTGTAAACACAGCCGTAAAATAGCTCTTTAAGGAATACACACAGGAAACTCTTAGGTTAAGGTTGAACTCTTAGCCTATGTGAATTCTCAAAAGTGTCAAAAATATGTACTTTAAACTTTAAATCAAATCTTAAATATATTAGGATAATCAGGAAGGATGATGCTAATCAATGTACTAACTCTTTTACATTGAGTACATATTTTGTTAGCTACTGGTTTCTATCTAGTTCATCACAATGCATCAACCTACACATACTTTCAGCTTTTTGCTGTTCTCTGCCCACCTTCTCAACATTTAGAGAAGTGTTTGGTGTTGTTTTTCAACTTGGTGTTTGCAACAGCCCCACCTGTGAAGCTTCAAAATGAAAAATAAAAACCGCCCGAAAGACAGGAAGTGTGGTTACATCGTCGTACCTTAAGGCACCGGAAGTTGTACTTCTCCTGTGCAATGAACGCAGCGCTATACAACAGATTCAAACTGTACAGGAGGCTGCAGCTCTGCACATTTCAAAATGTTTGAGTGCGTGTGGCTTAGAGAATTTCAATATCAGGATCAATATCAGTCTGTGACTATATATGCACATAAAGACATTTGTATAAGTTAAATTAAATGGGAAAAAACAAGATATAATTCAAAAAGGCTGGTCCAAAATTAAGAACAGTACTAGAAAAGTACTAGGTACTAATTAAGTTGAACTCATTAGTTGATATGATCAGCTTCACATTCTAATTGTTTTAATTAAATGTGACAAAATGGTGTTCAGACAAAGTCTTTAAACAGTTTACTGAAACAAGTCTACAGCTGTGTCTCAGTTTCATACCGTATGCTGTTACCTTTAACGATTTGGTTACGAATATGTAGGACATTACAGGAGAAAAAAAGACAAAATTAACTATACTTCACCATGCTAGCATGCACACTTGACCCTAATCCTAACGGCTTGATTTTTTTTTTATATGTCGTGCAACACACAGATAACCAATAACCCAGATAGGAAATAGATTCTCACAACTGGAAAAATGAAAATAAAATGTTATACAGCTGCTCTGGCCAAAGCTTAAATAATAAAACAAACAAAAACACTAACAAACGTTTTGGATAAATATTTTTTCATTGTCAGTCGTCTATCCTACTGTGCCATCATATTTCTGTCTGCTGGTGCAAGGCTTATAATATTTCTAACTACTAGAACTAAAACATTTAGTCAGTTAAAGCTGCAACTATTAGTTGACTAAGCGATTACCAGAAAAGTAATAACATGTCATGCTTATCCAAAAATCCAATCAGACCACAACTGAAACCGACCAAACAATCAGCACGGTTATATAAATAGGTGTATATATATACTGTACTTATATACACTATGAGATAATGGTAATCTACCAGGAATGGATTGGCCATCGGGAGTAACGGGAGATTTCCCAGTGGGCCGGTCTATTTGTGTGAGCTGAATGGGCTTATGCTACCCTGGAAATCCAGAGTTCTCGCAAGAGCACAATTTGAAATTTGCTCAGCGAGTCACTCTGGCATTGAGTAATGATGCTCATTAACTATGCTCTTGTAGCAAAGCTGCACCAATCACATCGGTGTATCTGATATAGGCGGGCCAGAGGCGAGCTAAACAGATGACGACAGTTTAATCTACCAGTTAGCTCCGCTGGTATCTAAGCTTATGGGGTTTTTGTTGTAATTGGTCGTAGTGTTATCCAATTGCGAGCAGTGAGATTTTCAAATGCATGCTTGGTGCCGCCCCTCGAGTTGGGCCATTTGCATTACTCAATGCCAGACCTTTAATCTTTCGGATTTGGGCCTGGATTTCCAGGCTAGGCTTATGCTGCACTCAGTTTTTTTTTTATGAACACTGGCCATTCACATCCTTGGTCTTTGACTGACCGGCCCACAGAGAAGAAAGAGATCACATGATTGGCCAACTGGTTTGTTTCTCATCTGAACACTGGCCAATCACATCCCACTATGACCCACTTCCATCCTATAATAGAGACAGAGCGCATTTAAGTCCTGCCCCCCACCTGCGGTGAAAACAACACCACAAAGTGCTGGTAGCTAGCTAAAAAACACGAGATTTAAGTATGTCAAACGATTATTTTAGCCCCCTTTGTCTACCAGAGAGGACAAGTTAGCTGTTAGTAAACTAATGTTAGTTATGTTTTAGCAAGCTAAGGCACTTGCAAAAAACTTTCTGATTTATCCACATAAGTTGCATACTGTGTACAAAATGCAGCTTTATCTTAACTTACAGACTTTTCACTTGTTTACTATACAAGACATCTTGATGGCAGCCATGCACCCCCCTTAACCTTTAGCCATCTTGCCATTAGGAATCAGCCAGCCTTTTTGTATCAGTGAATACACTATCATACTCTCTTACTTACCACTCAGCTAAGTGAGAGTATTTTTTTTATGGCTGCTGAGTCAAGCAAATCTACATTCTGCCAATGTTGAACCCTGCTGGTATATACAGTGCATACAGAAAGTATTCACAGCGCTTCACTTTTTCCACATTTCGTTATGTTAGTCTTATTCCAAAATGGATTCAATTCATTTTTGTCCTTAAAATTCTACACACAATACCCCATAATGACAATATGAAAAAAGTTTTTTTTTTTTAAATGTTTGCAAATTTATTAGAAATAAAGAACGAAAATAGAATACGTATTCACAGCCTTTGCTCAATACTTTGTTGTGGCACCTTTGGCAGCAATTACAGCCTCAAGTCTTTTGGAATATGAAGCCACAAGCTTGGCACACCCATCTTTGGCCAGTTTCGCCCATTCCTCTTTACAGAACCTCTTGAGCTCCATCCGGTTGGATGGGGAGTGTCGGTGCACAGCCATTTTTAGATCCCTCCAGAGATGTTCAATGGCATTCAAGTCTGGGCTCTGGCTGGGCCACTCTAGGACATTCACAGAGTTGTCCTGAAGCCACTCCTTCCGCTTAAAAACATCCCCACAGCATGATGCTGCCACCACCATGCTTCACTGTAGGGATGGTATTGGCCAGGTGATGAGCGGTGTCTGGCGTCTTCCAAACATAATGCTTGGCATTCACGCCAAAGAGTTCGATCTTTGTCTTATCAAACCAGAGAATTTTGTTTCTCATGTCTGAGAGTCTTTCAGGTGCCTTTTGGCAAACTCCAGGCAAAAAAAAAATCCACCTACTATACTTTATATCTCTCTATTCATTCCCATGACACTACGGACTCAGGTTCAGTGAGGTTTACAAGAAGAAAGTGACTTGCTGCTTCTGACGATGACGATCATGACAAGTATTGGGGACTCAGGCGCATGCGGTTGCATATTCCTGATCTGCGTTTAGTATTTCAGCTCTATTAATAGTCACCTCCTAGCCTCCTCTCTGACACACACACACACACACACACACACACACACACACACACACACACACACACACACACACACACACACACACACACACACACACACACACACACACACACACACACACACACACCTCCCTGGCAGGCCTCAAATATCACATCGACCGTCACCAAGTCGAAGACTTTGCCACCAAAACAGCTGCAGTAGAGGCAACACAAGTGGTTACTGTAGTTAATTCTGTGGTTGATCACACACACACACAGATATTTTTTTTGAGATTTATTATTAGTTTTATTTTATAAAGATGCTCAAAGGTTCTGCCGAGTGTGACAGCTGCTGTTTACAGGTCATGAAGGTATGGGTGCTTTTATTCTAGCTGCATTCAGGTTAAAAGGGCTGGTTTGTTGTCTCGCTTTGGGCTTTTAGGTGTGAACAACAAACATTTTCCTGTCCCTGCAGAACAGACATTGTTGATTAGATTTGTTTTTGGTCTCCATGTGAGGAGATGTTTAGTTGCTGATTTAGTTTAAAACTCTGCTTTGACAGCCAGCTGGAGCAGACAGTTTTGCAGGGAAACTTGCTCACAGCCGGCTCTTGTGGTTACGGTGTCACTGGTGAGGGTGATGAAATATCTCTCTCTCTTTCTTTCTTTGTCTCGGTCTCTTCCTCTCACAGGTCGTTTAAAGCGTCAAGGGTGGAAAACGGCAAACCTCCCCCTCTGCCAGACTTCTCTTTCCTCTGGAGGAAAAGGGGCAGTCGACGTGTGCTGCGGTGGAGGAAAGGTGGTTGACAGCGACACCGAAGCTGTCTCCCAAAATCTGAGAAATCTTATCTCTTGAAGCTGCTTTGCTAAGACGGCATCGTCGCAAAGGTTTCCTGGAGATTGTTTGGATATTTGCGCGGAGGTCAGAGAGTAAAAACCTGCAGCCATGTCTCCGTTCCTACGGATTGGGTTCTCCAGCTTTGAGATGGATCCCGGTCTGGCTTACCATCAAGAGGTGCTGAACACGTACTGTGCTGTTTACATGAAGGAGGCCATCGACACAGGTTAGTGACTGTAGTTAGATCAGTGGTTCTTGTGATTTGGTCTATAATAATGTTAGAAAAAAAATGCATTACAATGGTATAAAACAAAAACAGCAAATGCAAACATTTGAGAAGCTGGAAACCAGAGAATATTTGGAATATATTTTGTTTTTGCTTGACAAACGACTTTTCAGTCTTAGACTATTTGGTTTATCGAATAATTGTTGTAACCAGAGTTAGATCAATATCTCAGCATTTGTAGACCTTCTATTGAGAATCAGTTATGGTCTAGTCAGAGTTCTCCAATTGTAATGTGCTGATAATGGATTACCTAGATTTTTATAGTGGAATTTGTGGAAATTGATCAATAGAGTAAGCCCCCTGGCTGTCTAAGGGAAGACTTTATCCTAAAATTAGTCGAGCCTACATTATTTACAGCTAAAGCGTTTTGTCGATAACTCAGTCGGGTTGACAGAAAATTAGTCCGCAAATATTTTGAGAACATTTGCTCCTGTAAGCACCATTTGTTCAAAATTATTAATTCCTCTGCCACTCGGGAAGTGATGCATTTTATGTTCAGTAAAGTGGTTGGAATAAATCTAGAAATGTAGAAATAGTATCATTATTTTTAGACTACAGATTACAGTGCAAAATGTAGTAAAAAGTAAAGTAGAACAGGAGTCTTATAGATTATCTTTATTTTTTGAATCAGATAGTTGTAGTAGCTTATAGGACGACTAAGGCTAAGAATATATATACTGTAACACTAGGAGAGCTGAGGTATAGTATGGCAGGCTCCTATATAGTTAGATGACGATAGACGTGTTTAAGATTTCAATAACCGATAAAGGTAGCACTGTAAATGCAGGCAGGTCCATACATATCCTTCATTTCTAAGATCTTCATTGCAGTTGTTGATTCATGTTCAATGTCACAATTTTGGGAAACTTTCCAGTGTGATAACAGACACAAAGCCGATATCCTTGTTCTGCATTCGGCTATCTTTAACCGCTGGTGAATATGAGTGCAGGATAGAGCTAAAAACAGTGTGTCACTGAGAGGAAAGAGGAGGGCTCTGATGTTTCTTTTCCTCTGTAAAACCACAAGACTGGTCCTATAAGACGCTGCAGAGAGAGGCCATGTGTATTTCATGTACACTATACTGGAGGGACAATGTCTTTTAGTTTCATTTCACTTTACCTCAGATAAAAAATTGAAGTACAGTACTGAGTAAATGAACTTAATTACATTCCACTGCTCAATTCACCGTTTTTGGAGGACACGTTTGTGAAAATAAGAGCTGATTATGAGAAACTCCCAGGCTGGCCAAAAAAAAAAAAAAAAAAAAAAAAGGCTCCTATCAGGCACTCTGTCTCACCGCAGCTGATTTCATCTTCACATAAAAGTGATGGAAAGCTTCAATGAACAGCTTTTCTTTTAAAGTCCTCTACAAAGTTGAGTGTTTAGGCACTTCTAGTCTTTTTTCGATTCAGCTAACCCCAATGGTATACAGAACTGCAGCATTAAAAGGCCCTCCTTCTGTTTTCAAATATAAAGTAAGCTTCATGATTGGCCAAAAGCACCAGCTCATCTCATAGGAAGCCGAGTTAACTTCTCTCCGCCTGTCTGCCTGTCTATTCCGGTACAATGAAGTTACAGTTGTTAGGGCTATAAATATTTTACTTTCTCATTTTTGATTTATATAAAGTAAGCTTTTATTAATCAAGTAAATGTTTAGTCTAGGAAAGAATATAAGCATAAAATGCCATTTATAAATGTACTGTAGGTATCAAACATAGTAGTGTTTAACTACAACAAGCGTCAGCTAAAGTTGTTATTAAGGGATGCCTTTTTATGCTAAATGTACCTATGTAGCTGCTGTAGGCCGCAGATCACTTTGAGAGTAAAAAGCTTAGTGGGCTTTAGCGTTGAGGCAGCAGCATGGCATGTGGCTGTTATGTAAGTGGATATATGGGATGTTATTGCAGAGAAACATCAGCAGATGTCAACTATAAAAAGGCCAGCAGTGTCGGAAATCTCTCAACGCTGAGAGGCGATAATCATAAAGGTCTTCTGGCCAGGTGGTGAAATGTTCAGACGGTATATCAAACATCATGCAATGCAAATTAATGTGCTACCCATGGCAACAGAGGAGAATAGGACTGTAAAGTTATAACATCTAACGACACTTGCACATAAGATTACCATATTTTGATGTAAAGAAGTCACAGATTTCACTCTTATAAATGATAGTTGGGACTGTAATCCCCTGAGAGTAACACACTATACATTCATCCTTTTTTCACAGATTAATTCCTGGAAATCTTCTCCATCTTCCATGTTAAATGAAAATTAAATCCTTAAAAGGATAAGGCTGGTGATAATCTATACTTTTGTTATTGTCAACAAATCCCAGAAAAGGTTTCTCAATGCTTTCTTACCCTGTGAATATGACTAATTAATTCATATTTTCATCTTTAAGAATGCTTAATAGTTTCCTAAATCAGCAGCTTTATAGAAGACATTACTTATATCTGGTCTACACATACACGGGTATTTTTGTAAATGGGGCTTTCCCTCCTTTGTTTTCCAAAACAGCTCCCGTCCACACAAACACTGTTTTAAAAAAAAACTGTCCAAATGAAAACACAAAAATACATTGAAGCACTGTCAAGAGCATGCCAAACCAACAGGCTGCAATGTAACCCTAACCCTAAAGCCATGTTGGTCAGTCACACAAAGAAAAGAAAATGTTGGTCAATCAGAAGCCTGAAAAAAAGCTTTTACAGGAAGGCTACCTGGCCGCAATGGTGCATCGATTCATTTGGACGCCTCTGTTCCTCAATATAGTGGAAACAGGAGTCAAAACCGTGTTTTTTGGGGACTATTTTTAGTGGTGGACACATTAAGTTCTCTATAGTTCTCAAGTAATTCTGGCAAAATGATGATGTTTTTCCACTTAAGTCTTTATTGGCAAAAGATTTGCAGAGTTAAACAATGTCAGTAACTGGGGGCGGCCTCTAGCTCACCCAGTAGAGTGTGCGCCCCATGTAGGCTGAGTCCTTTGCAGCGGCCAATTGCTGCGCATGTATTTCTCTCTCTCTCTCCCCCCTTTCTCTGTCTATTCACTGTTACTATCAAATAATAACAGGGAAAAGCCCCCCCAAAAAAGACAAGCCCTAAAAAAAATCTTAAATAAATAAAAACTACTGTAACAGTTTTCATCATTTAAAGTCCTGTTGTCATCTTTTTGAGCCTTGCATTATGTTGATTTTTCTTCCAGTTGTGCTTCTTGTAGTCTCAAGATACGGGTTATAGGTTTTTCCATTAAGAAGATTTCTTCTATGATTATCAGCCATTGGTCAGTTGTCACTGGCACTTCCTTCCCCCACTTCCTCGTAATAGCATTTAGAAATCAAGAACATACACACTCATTATGTAAGGGTCTGTCAAGAAAATGTTGAACTGCATCTTGTCACAGCATCTACCATGCCAGTAACACTAAGATGTATAATTTGCTGACACAGGATTTCAAGGTATTGAAGTCAAAGTCAAAAATCACTCAGTGTAGCGTTTGTTTTTAATCTTATTTCCTGTCTGTTGCTAAGAAGGGGTCAGAGTAAAGAGCCTGCCAATAAAGAAGTGTTTTTTCTCTTTATTGCTTTTTGTTATTCCAGAAAAGGGCCAAGTGCACAAGCAGAAGAAACCCACCATGTACCCGCCATGGAGCACCACGTTTGATGCCCACGTCCACCGTGGTCGCATCATGCACGTGATGGTGAAGGACCGCACGGCAGAGCTCAAGTCTGAGGCCACGGTGGCTCTGGACTCACTGGCAACGCGATGCAAGAAGGAGAATGGCAAGCTGGAGATCTGGGTTAGTACAGTGGGATGGGTCACGGGGGTGTGCGTTTGTACTCTCGGACCAGCTGTTTGGCTACTTCGGCAAAAAAAAAATCCAGATGGGCTGACTCACTTTCAGGTCAAAAGAGCAAATGTTGTGGCAATCCTCCTTTTAGTCATTAAAAAAATTAAACCAACAAGCTTTTTTTCCTGGAGATATTTTAGCTTGTAATAGCAGGAAAATGACAGGTTTAATAATAACATGACATCACTTATTATCTACACCCGTGCTTCTCCTGCTTCTCCAGAATCTTATGAAACTGAAACTGTATTCCAGAATTGTTTATGTTTTTATCTAATCACAATAAAATAATGTTATTGTGATCAAGAGAAAACAAAGCTTGTTGCGTTATGAGATGCCAAAACTAGAAATCCACATCTGATATATCAAAATCAATAATCTGGTAACATTTAGACAAAACAAGTCATGAAAGTAATTATCAGAACATCAAACTCATTGCCTTCAGAGTGAAATTTGTCATATTGAATGAACAATATTAGCAGGAATTATTAATTATATTATTATTAGCAATAATGTTTCTTTGACTTCTTGTAAAAGGTTACCCACAATAGCTTTAATTAAAAATAAAAACTGTACATGCACCCTATGCATCCTACATGCATCTCCCTCTGTTTCCGTCCCATAAAACAGCAGAAGGCTTTATTTACATGCCTTCATTTCTTGTCATCTCTCTATTGTACACCATTATGAGAGCAAAAATACATATTTGGAGAAGGAGGGCCCCGGACCCCCATACAGATGTTCAGTTTTACATCTTGTCATATTTTTCATCCCACTTTAGCCTGAGTTACATCTAGATTATATCCATGTTATGGAGGCCACCACTGCTCATGCCAATTACCTAGTTCTTCCTCAAGTTATTTTTACCTAGTCAGAAATTAGACACTGTTCTCTTCTTGTGCACCAGATAATTTCTTTTCCTGGAAAGACTTTGCTTTGGGTGACACCAGAGGCTTCATGCCAACTGCCTCTTATACCAAACTAAGAATCAAACGATCAAATCAAATATGTTTGGGTATATTTTGAATCCACATCCTTCCCTTTTCATTCTCAATGTTTTTTTCTCACAAATTTCTTTGGTAAATTATTTCTCTGTTTTTCTTTTTTGTCTCAGCTGGAGCTGAAGCCACAGGGCCGCCTGCTGATGGAGGCCAGATACTATCTGGAGAAGAGTGGTGAGTGGTTCAAACCTGTGTTACTCCACCTGCTCCTCCTCCATGAACAACTACAATATGCTGAAACACATAGGGTTTTGCCATCAAATGAAGAAAAAAAAAAAAAAAAGTCCTTAACTGAAACTGAGACCAAATGAATTGCCCAAAACAAAATCTGTTAAACTGAAAGTGAAAATTAGAGATGGTAATCTTTATGATCTGAAGTTACAAGGTTGTAAAGTCTACTCAAAAAGGAAACATTTTCTTCACCTTAAATGCTTAGCACTGTCACAGAAATCATTTGCATAACTTTTTTTAATTTATTCAAAACTAATTATTGCTGCCACCGGAAACAAGGAAGTGAGTCATTTCCTGTGCACCGTACAATATTCTTTGACAAAAGTCAGTTATTTTAATGTAAAAATATACAGTATGTTGAATCACTATTATACTAAGTCAAGGTAGAGAACAGCAAAACTTTTTTACAGTACTTTTTACTTTGTGAACTGTGACAGTTCGGTGATTTTTTGAGGGAATATTTTAGATTTTTAGGTTTGAAAACAACCAATACTGTATACATATAGTGAATGTGATCATAAAATACTGACCATCAATCCAAATTGTTTGCATTAGTCTTGTCTTGTTAGTTTTAATGACACACAATGCCTTGTGGATGACACACAATGCCTTGTGGATGTGCGTGTGCTTTGTGTTAGATCCCTTTCACTGGGGCTTTCCTGAAATTAACACCATGCCAAGGCCTGAGAAGTCACTGAGAACCAAAAAGGAAGAAGCCATCTCATGTTTCTATATATAGAAGTTGGAAACAACAGGTGGCATAGCGTCTGGTGCACTGTGACAATTTAATCTGTGGAACTTCCTCCTGAACTACATACAAACACATAATAAATTGTCTTCCTGTGTTCTAACCAAATGATTCAGCAGTACACAGACGCCTTTCAAAACAGATATTATGCTTCTTTTTTTTTTTTTTTTTTAAAAGGAATAGTATAACATTTTGGGGAAGGTGCTTAGTACAAAAGTTCCAATGATATACTTGACACAGTCTCTGTTAAACTGCAACAATTAGAGAGAAGACTGACTCATCCATATGAGCTGATAGAGACATAATGAAACTGATGTAGAAACACTTCTTGAGCCACAAAATGTGCGAACTCTAGGTGTGACATCTTTCCGGCATTAAGGAATCGCTCATCAACAATTTGTCTTTTTCATGTATTGTTCTTTCAATAAAAGGTTGTATGATGTGTTTCAGATGCTGCAGGTCATACTGAGGGAGACCCAGAGTCCGAACCAGAGAGGGAGGGTCTGTTCGCCCTCCATCAGCGGCGAGGGGCCATCAAACAGGCTAAAGTTCACGTTGTCAAATGTCACGAGTTCAGCGCCACGTTCTTCCCTCAACCGACCTTCTGCTCCGTCTGCAAAGAGTTTGTCTGGTACACAACAAACTGGGATATCACAGACCACCAAATTACCATTTTCTGCATTATAATATTAGTCATTTTAATCCGCTTTTATCCGCCACAGGGGTCTTAACAAGCAGGGTTACCAGTGCAGACGTGAGTGTCAGATTTTCCACTGACCTTCTCGAAGTTTGAATGATGCCTGCTTTACATCTCTGCCATGTGTCTTACTTGGTTGTATTTGTGTCTTTTAGAGTGCAACGCAGCCATTCACAAAAAATGCATAGACAAAGTAATCGCTAAATGCACGGGTTCAGCCATTAACAGCAAAGAAACAATGGTGAGTATCTGCCTGACACGGATTTCCAGTCACTCATTGTGCTGCGTAAATGCTTTACGAAAGCGCGTCATTCCTTCTGAGCAATCACTGTTAAATCTGCTGATACAGTATGTGTAAGAGATTTGTAAAGTTGTGGTTATACTGCTTACTAATGAAGTAGTCACCTCACGTAGAGGTATCAATACACCAGGCTTGTCTCGTCTCATTTGCTGCTTTTATCTTGCTCGTTTCACTTCCTCCTCAGCCGCATGCCTGCTGAGTTCATATGCATGAAACCAAAAGTGAAGGCAAAACTTGATGTTGTAATGCATTATAAAAGGACAGATCTGCCACCCGCTGTTTGAATACAGGAAGTGTTTCTACTACTGCTGCTGCTTTTGGCCTTGTTTGCTTCTGTCCCAAGGTCTGGCAGGCCTGATTTGCAAGGCTTAACATGTACTAGGGCCTCCATGATAAGCTGTATGATGTTATGTGTGCTGCAGATCCACAAGGAGCGCTTCAAGATCGACATGCCCCACAGGTTTAAGGTCTACAACTACAAAAGTCCCACTTTCTGTGAACACTGCGGTACTCTGCTGTGGGGGCTCGCCAAGCAGGGGCTCAAATGTGAGGGTGAGAGGCGGGAGTTTTATGATTTCTGTGGTTTTATGCATCTTGTTGGGTTAAAAACTGGACTTGTAGGGTTAGCGTTGCACCTCGTACACACTGTCTTGATTTAAGTTAACGCAAGTGATGACACTACTTCAACACAGCGAGCCTAAAAGAAACTTTCCATGAAAAGTTCACAAATGTTGTTTCTGTAGGTTGCTGTGTTCTATGACAGTATGGTTGAGCTTACACACTAATAATTTAAGGTAGCTGCAGGTGGTTCTGCTAAAAAGATTAGAGTAAGAATAAGAATTAGAAAAAAACATAAAATAAAATGATTGACCTGGTAAGGGTATACTGGCCCAGTGTCTACTGTAGTTGGCCTGTGAACATTTCCTCTTTGTATAACAATGTAAAATTTACATGTGTCATAGTTGTAAGGCAAACTATGCAATACGATTTTGTACACTTTTGAACTGAAGCGCAAAGTATATTGTTTTATGTACCGTATTTGGGCGAATGCGATTTGGCCGGTATGTACTACTCGGTATGACCTCTTCTGAAGAGTCCATCATGTTTTTTTAATCCTCCGTGTCCTCCTTGGCTTGTATCATGTGGACGCGCCGACAGTTTTGTTGTCAGAAACTACACACTATAGCTTTAACGTCCCCTTTTCAAAGCATTGTTGCATTACGCATTGTGTGAAATATGTGGAGATGGATAGAAAAATGTTCTCAAAAGCATGTCACACAGGTTTATAACATGGTGGTAATGCAGTGTTTTCTGTGCAGAATGTAGCATGAACGTCCATCATAAATGCCAGAAGAAAGTAGCCAACCTCTGTGGGGTCAACCAAAAACTGATGGCTGAAGCTCTGGCCATGATCGAGAGTAAACAGCAGGTCAGACAAACCAATCCTCAGATCTTTCAAAATGTTTAGAGGTGTACATTTCTTTTCCATCAACTCCCACCTCAGTAAACCTGCCCAGAAGCTGCTAAGACACCTAAAATATTTTTTTGTATTAATATTCACTAATGTATGGTATGTCCTGGTTCATGCATTAAAAGTTTAAGAGGGTTTTAAGGTGTGCTGTTAAGGTCTTCTGTTTCTGTTTCCTGCTGATTGTTGTCTCAAAATGGTGTGAATGTGTTTTTTTAGAGGTTTTTCCACTGAAGTGTTTGACTTTTAAATTGTCAACAAAATGAAATTCAGGCCGATGCTGGTCCTACCTTTTGTCAGGCCAGAAGCACCAGAGAAAGTGAAATCATTGGTCGAGAAGGTCCAGTAGGTGTTGGCCAGCCGGGCGTGGTCCGAACTCCGTCTGGGTTAGTAACGGCTGTACCAGCCACAGCTACACCTGCAAACAAAGGTACACAACCTCTGAAATCTCCACTCTCATCAAGCCATTTCTTCTTGATAGTTTTTTTTTTATTATCATGCATTTGTTTCCCCATTCCTGCTTCCTGACCTGAAGACTATCAGGGTGTGTCGTGGGATGGACCGACTGACGTCGGCAGGTCGATTACTGAGGCGCTGACAGAAGAGGCGCCGAGAGAAGAGCCTCTGTACGCTGTTCCCAGGAAGGAGCACCAACCCAAATTCACCGTTGATGACTTCGTCCTGCACAAGATGCTCGGGAAAGGCAGCTTCGGCAAGGTACAGGAGATTATCTGATTCAAAGAAGAAAAGCACAAAAAGGTCCAACTAGGTTAGTTATTCACATAAGTAAAGGGCAAAGGGACAATTGGATGTAGCAAGTGTTCCTGCAAAAAAATGAAAATACATGCAGATTATTTCAACATTCTTTATTTTTTCGAGCTATGACTTTTTTTGTAGTTCTTAGAAATAACAGACAACACATTTAGACTTTTTCCAGGTTAGTCACCAGTGATATTCTAGTCATTTATGTCAACATAGTTTTCATACAGCACAATATGACTCTTGTGGTCAACACTTCTTTCTGCTGCCACTTTCCACAGAAAACCACTGACTTCTTGTTATTCTTGCATCATGCATCAGCATGACAAGGGGGGAGAGGGGGGCTTAGAAGTGGGTGGAAAAGGAAGAAAATAGGAACTGTCCAGCCGCAGCAGTTTTTAAATGTTCTTGCTGCATTTCCAGGTGTTTTTGGCCGAGCTGAAAAAAAGCGGGCACTTTTACGCAGTGAAGGCTCTAAAAAAGGACGTGGTGCTGATGGACGATGATGTCGAGTGCACCATGGTGGAGAGGAGGGTCCTCTCTCTTGCCTGGGAAAACCCTTTCCTCACGCACCTTCACTGCACCTTCCAGACCAAGGTAACAACAATCCACGTATAGTTGAATATTCGCTCCAACCATCCTCAGCTACAACTCCAACGCTCTCTGCATTTCATATGTCCAGGAGAACCTGTTCTTCGTGATGGAGTATCTGAATGGAGGGGATCTCATGTTCCACATCCAGAACTGCCACAAGTTTGACTTGCACAGAGCCACGTATGTATCCCGTCAAAAGGCACAACATCTAATATGCTGAACACCGGTCTGTTAAGATGCACAACTGTAACTTTGCACTGTCTGGGTTGGATGCTTTACTTTCCTTGTACTTCTTGGCTGGAGTCAGTTGGTAGTGATGTAAATGAAATAAGCAGGAGGAAAGACAAAAGTAACACACCATGTTTTTTTTCTCTCTCCCTGCAGCTTCTATGCAGCTGAGATCATCTGTGGGCTCCAGTTCCTGCACTCTAAAGGAATCATTTACAGGTAGAGTCTCAGCATAAACCAGAAACAGAACTGAAACTGATGGTGAACAAAACACAAGAGGCCAAAACTAAGAACTGTCCGTGCTTACGTGCTCCTGTTCCTCTGTAGGGATCTGAAGCTGGATAATGTGCTGCTGGACTCTGAGGGTCACATCAAGATAGCGGACTTTGGCATGTGTAAGGAGAACATGCAGGACGAGTCACGCACCTCCACCTTCTGTGGGACACCCGACTACATCGCTCCAGAGGTGAGCACACGCACCATGTAGTCATGGGAACTAGATGATCTAGATTAATGGGTAAACCAATACTGCAAAATGTACCTTTAGTGGTAACTAATCTCAACCATAGATAGCATAAGTTGTGACAAAGGCGGTGTCCAAAATAATTCATCACCATTCCCTATACACAATTTTTTTTTCCTAATCTAGAAATAATAATCATTAATCCCAATCTACATCTGGAAGTTTTAGAGGTTGTGTAAACCAAGATTTTACTTTTTGTAAATTTAATTGTAAAATTCTATTTCATATTAATGTGCAGTTGTCTTACTGTTTTTTTTTTTTTTACCATTTTGCACCAAAACAGTAGCACTAAGGCAAATTCCCTGTATGTCTAATCAAACCTACCTGGCCAATCAATGAAATAGAAATTCAGTCCAACTCCCTGAAATTGTGATCTTTTTTAAAGATAACTTCAGAAAAAAACGTAAACGTTTTATCCAACTTGGAACAGATTCTTTTAATATAACTTCATCAGTAAATCAGCAATGGATATCAGACTGCATATTGTTATCGAAAGGAAAATTTAGAAAAGCTACACTGTAGTTTTTAACAGTATGTGGGTTGTAATTGTGTATCAGATCCTGCTGGGTCAGAAGTACAACAGCTCAGTGGACTGGTGGTCGTTTGGAGTGCTGCTGTACGAGATGCTGATCGGTCAGTCTCCGTTCCACGGCCGCGATGAAGAGGAGCTGTTTCAATCCATACGAACTGACAACCCCGTTTATCCCCGCTGGCTCACCAAAGACGCCAAGAACATTCTGATTGAGGTCTGACACTGTGTGTGTTGGGTGTGCGCGAGTGTGTGTTTTAATGGTTGTATTGGGGGTACTGAAGTAATTACACTCTACTCTTACAATTCAGTTGTTGTGGTTTAAACTAAATAAGAACTGGTTAGTTAGGTAGACAAACGTTTGTAGCAGATTTCAATAACTGTTATTTACATTGATCAACTAAATGCGAGGCTTACATTGACATTAACCACACAGATCCTTTGATCAATAATATGTCTATTAACATCCCTCATTTCAATAAAAAAAAAAAAAAAAAAAAAAGCTTCTTGGAAAACTTTGGCACATTTACAGCAATGTTTATCAATATGCACTGTCCCTGTTAAAGCAACACTATGTAACTTTTAGCCCTATAGGTTGTCTCATTGGAACTACAGCTGCAGCTAATAGTTACATAGTGTTGCTTAAAATGAACAAAGAAAACAAATGAGAGGGAAAGAAAGAAAATCTCAGGAGGAATCCCATGGCTCAAAAGTACAGGTTGACCTTCAAGTTTAAACGACTACAAACTGTAACTCTTTAAAGCTATCACGGAATAATACACAATACTTGAACTTCATCATGTCAGTCCCAGCTACACCGTTTGACAGTTGATTTCTGGGAAATGAGAAACCCACACCAATACGTGTTTAGCTCCAACAATGTGGACTAAATAATAATACAACATTTAGAAGAAGCACCAAAAGATTGTTTACTTTTTAACTCTACTTTGACTGCCTGCGTCATTTGTAAAGGGTGTAACCTCAGTTGGGTTTGTGCTGCAGCTGTTCGTGAGGGAGCCCGAGGAGCGCCTGGGAGTGAAGGGAAACATCAGACAGCACAATTTCTTCAGCAGCACTGACTGGACCTCCCTGGAACAACGGAAGGTGGCGCCGCCCTTCACGCCAATATTAGTAAGTACATTCACAGTTCAAGGGGCTCACTTTTCATTCAAATTTATAAGGCCAAATTTTCTTCTACGGTGTATGTTAGCTGAAGATATTTACCTACTTTATCGAATACATCCCAGTGTAAAAAAATCTATTAAGTGCACACTTGCGATTTGAATGAATGTTGTGGCAATTTGAATTTCATTATACATTATGAAAGCACTCCTTTCTATGTTGTTCAACTACCATGCATGGTTTGAGTCTAATGTTAGGAGAGCTGAAAGGATTAGTCAACTAACTATTTTAATAATCAATTTGAGTCCTTTTTGAGCAAAAATGCAAAAACAAAAAGATCCTATATCCAAAGCTTCTCTCTGTCTTATGTGATTCTAAACTGAATATCTTTTTAGTTTTGGACAGTTGGTCGGACAAAAAAAGACATTTGAAAACATCACCTTGGATTTCTGGGTTATTATGATGGACACTTTTCACTATTTTCTGACTTTTTAAAGACCAAAGCGACGGAGACAATCATTGGCAGGTTAATCAACATGTTAACCTAATGTTCACCAAAGTTGTTTTACGTGTGACGAACATGTTTAATTAAATTCATGGTATGACGACATACTTCTATTTATTGTGGAGGAAAATAATATTTCACAAGACATTGTGAAATATTATCAGTAGTGAATCAGTAGTGTATTGTACGTATCACTGTGTGTATTGACACATTTCCTCTTCCACCCTCGCAGACGTCGCCCAGTGACTGCAGTAACTTTGACAAAGAGTTTATCAACGAGAAGCCCCGGCTCTCGTGTGCCGACCGGACGCTCATCAACAGCGTTGACCAGACGATGTTCAGAAACTTCTCCTTTGTCAACTCGGGGATGGCTCGCAACGCAGCACGCTGACAACGGGACCAACAACCTTACTACCTTACAAGCAAGCCGCTCAGACACAAACAGCACTTACTGTAACTGAAACAAACTGCAGAGACTTTAGACCATGAATGTCACAAAACTTAACTGTATCCGTAAACGTGATGATAACCACTAAGGGGGCATCCTGGGTGTAAGGCACATAGAGCACAACTGTGAAGGGATCTTTGTTGCATGTCTTTTCTGTCTCTAAATTTGAAATATAAAAGATACCCACAAAAATCTTTTAAAAACAAACAACAAAAACTGCTGAGACAAAGAGGCAAAGAACATATACCAAGATATAAAAATGAACAGTCTGTTACAATGCCTGAGATATAATTAGTCTTAAGTAGTGGCATATAATTACCTATAGAACTCCACCTTAAAGTATTCAACCCCCTTAACTTGCCTTTGTGCTTATCAGGGTGTGTTTATTAATAGACTGAATGTGTTGAACGTATGGTGCCTCATAATACTTTATGAAGTTTACTTCTTCAAGCAAAGTAAACTGAGAAATTTGGTTACACCAAATTCGAGCTATTGTCCTGTTATTGTTTTATTTCCTGCCCTATTCCATAGCTTAATGAGTATTTTGCCTCCATGTTGGGTACAGATGTTAAAATATAATTAAAGAACCCTTGGTCATGTAAATAAATGTAATGTAATTCTGTCGATATACGGTACTGTCAGTTGGATGTAGATCTGTTATGATGGTGATGTGTAGCAGGTTTTTGTTTACGTGTTTTCTTTATGTACCTCACGAGTTTTATAGATACTATAATTTGGATCAGGTACTTAGATCAGCTGCATACTGTAGTTTTCATTGTCCTCTTCATTGTGAATCCTGCATAATAAAATGTCTGTGTTTTTTTAGACTGCTGTCTGTTTTGTTTCTAACTATACTTAAACCTTAGCTTTATGTGTAGCATCCCTCATCACATATACTGAGAGAGTGGAGATGGAGACAGGAAGCTCAGTTTTTCATCCTTTCTAAGGAGTTCATTCTAAGGAAATGTTAAATGCAACAGGTCTTCTACAAGGCCAATGCCACCACAAACTGCCTACCCATCTAACAGACAAACCACAACGCTTGGGGGACATGTGGGTTACAGCAGCCCCTCATAATCAGTAATACTACACATATTTAATAGTACTGCACTACACAGCATTTAAACAGAAAACCAGGCAACTTGAGCCACTTCTTTTTCTTCCAAGTATTTCTTTATTTGGAGAGCAGTAGTGCAGTCAGTTGACATCAAATCTCTAGTAACCAAGGGAAATTTGGTGTATGTGGTATCATTTCCCCTTAACATGACTTCAGTCACACGATCAGTCAAAGACGGCTATTTATGTGAAACTAAAACAGTGACCATGCTGGTGTCATTAAATTACAGCGTTCCTGTAGTTTAGGGAGTAACTGGTTTAAGGAATAAGGTGACACAGTGTGTTGAAATAACAAAAATTTGAGTTTTCCAACAACCAAGACTCAGTCAATATTTAACCACAGCAAATGCTCTTTCAGGACATTTTCCCAATAAAAAATGAGAAAGAACCACACAGAGTACCATTCTTGAATAGACAATTTGGCTACGGAGGATAACATTGTGGCATCATTTTTATGAGGTTGTAAAATATATAAAAATAATACCATGATGCACAACTGCAGATATGCTGATGGTTTGTGGAAGGGGATAATATATGTGAAAAAAACAATAGACAAAACCATCCATGTGTCCCTTAGATCAGTGTTTCTTAAACCTTTTCAGGTCAAGGATCCCGAAACTGACACAAATTGGGGTCCCTTAGTCTATATCCATGACATTCCACTTCTGGGATTGCTCCGGTGCTGAAGGAAATTCAGCCGGATGCATGTCTTTTCGCCAATGTCCGTTTCCTTTCGCTTTCTTTGTGCACTCCGTTGCATTTATGAGGACTATGGTAAACTGCTCCTCAGATCTCTGCAGGGTTAAATGAGACTGCTAGTTTTCTCTCGAGCGACTAAAACAAATTTTGAACGTACACGTTCCACCAAAACAAGTTGTCTCCCGAGGCTATTTTCCAGGGGCTCCGTGCAGACTTCACTTTGACTTACATTATCACTATGGAGAACAATAAGGGGAATTCCAAAGCCAGGATGTTGCCTACTGTGTTGAGTAATAAGTAGTATGTCTCTCTCTGAATTTGTTAGCAAAACTAATTCCCATTAACATTAGGCCAACTGCATTGGTTTAAAAGTGACAACATGAGAATGTGTATCTTTCTGTAGCCACTGCTAACTTAACCTGAATCAGGGTTAATTTCTCTGTAGCTTCTCACCAACCACATTTCACTTGCCACATCATGATACGTCTAATTTTTTTTTACAAATTCAGAAACTGACACAAGCACAGCCCCAGTTTAATTCATGTAACGCTAACCGTTAGCTAACGGCTAGATTGATAACTTGAACACAAGTCTAGCTAAATTTGAAAGGAAAAAAACGGCAGGTCAACTGACAACACTCACCGCCGTTTTAAAGACATTTCCGCACTCCTGAAACACTCTTGTGGCAAACATATTTCGCTCTTTAGACAAGGACGTTTAGCTAACCGTTCTTATATTACACCCATGCATTTAACTCGCGTCACAAGATGCGGCTGTTCATCAATGTAAACAAAGATGTCAACCGGAAGTTACATGCCGTCTCTGCGCGCACTTATTTTTCTTCCCTCTCTAGTGATGCAGTAAACAATAAAGTTTATTAAATGATGCATGGGAATTTAAATAAGAAAGATACCTACTATAGGCTAACTTTGGTTTTAAATTAATTTAATATTTAAACATTTAATTTATATTTTTTCCAGAGTTAATTCAAGTAACAATTCTATTCCAGCTACCATCTTTGTTTGGATGAAACACAAATTAAGCAATTTGGAAAACAGGTTAAAAAAATGTATTTCTTGTGCAGCCAAATGAACCCCAGCTAGATAGTGTCTGTGTGCAAAATGTTAACACCAGCAATAAATATCTGTCAAAGTTTGGCTGGTATTTGTGTGAGTATGATGCCTGAGGTTGATTTCTGTTGAGTCAAATTAAATCAATACAAAACTCTCAAATGTAAAAACAATGGGATCAGGATGTTGCTGTTGTGAGAGGTTGATGTTGATGTTGTTTATCCAGACCATGACTTGACTGTCCACTTGACTGAACGACATTCAAAGCCCAGAGAGAAGCAGCAGCTTTGTGCCAAGTTTTCAAGTAAGACTGCTTTCAGTGTGGTTGGATTATATTGTAAATACTTGGGTTGAACATTAAGGTCTCCTTTTAATTATTATTTTAAACACAGCTACTAATAAAATTTAATATAGTAATTATTCTGCCTTTATACTTATTCACACCGCAACGATCAAACAAAAAGGCCAAGCTGGTCTCAAGAGTAGCATTCCCATTCATACTTCATTATTGACAGAGATATTACATGCCTCATGTTCAACAGCCAAGTTACAGAGAGTAAAGAAGAAAAGTGCTTCAGGACATCAAACTGTCTTTGAGGGTTTGGGGGGCACACACTACCTTTTTATTATTCTTCATTTACAGGAATTCTTAGGCAACGCTTGTTTCTTGGGATAATTTTTTTAAATACTTGGCATAGAAACAACTGGATGGCTATTGTGTAACCTCATAGGAAAAAACGTACTTCATCATGTTGCCACATGTGGTCCATGAGTCCAGAAGTGAGCATTTGTTCAGGTCAGAGTCTCTTCATGTTTTAGTGGAGGGAGTATTCTTTTCTCAAGGTTCAGTTCTTAAACCATTATTTAGGGACACAGATCTCCCTCACAAATGCAATGTATCTTTTTAGAAAGTTCTTAAAACATAGTCCACATCTTTTGTCTTATCTTTTTTTATTGTGCATCCATTATGGTCAAGTAAAACCTGTATAGGCCTCTGTAAAGGGCTAGACACTGTGATGGTCCAATAGTTATGTGTTCCGTAGCTGTACAGTACTAATGTGGTTGAAACAATAAACAAAAAAATAAACGAGTTTCCTTCGCAATTAATAGTCAACTAGTTCTTAAATGTTTGTCTGTAATGGCTTGTGAATTTCAGGATGACCCCTTTATTAGGTGAACCACAATCTTCACATTTCAACATCAATAATCAGGTGATTTCTGCACACATCTGAACTTTACATTTCTACAACTTTCAATCTACTTCAAATAAGGTATGGGTTATTTTCTTGATATGCAGGAGGCAACACGGTGTAGCTATAGAATGATTTTTTATATCATGTAACGACTTCTAGCATCAGTTCAGAAGTGCAAAGGTCTTCATCGGCTCCCGGTTGTACCGGCAGCACTACTACGATTAAGGTTGCGGCTAAGCTGAGGGAAGTGTACTGTGGGTGTTCTGGATGTTGGACCGTAGAGGCCGAGATTTCTGGCTGCTGCCGATTTCCTGGGTTGCTTCACGCTAGGGAACGGGGAAAAGACCTGCTGTTTAGGAGTGGAGGACGAGAGCGCTGGGGTTGACGGGGAGGAGGATAAACGAGATCTGGACGAGGAAGAGATAGAGGAAAGTGAAGGAGTGGAGGGGGAGGAAGTTTTGTAAAACGACGATGCGGAAAGAGTGAGAGATGAGAAGCCGTCAGCTGAAGGGGATGATGGTAGGCAGGATGTGGAGCTTGGCGCTGGGGTGGAGGGTGGTGTAGGAGAGGACGAGCAGGACGGACCGAGAGAAGCCAATGTAGGCGCCGGAGAGGGGGATGGACTCAGGGTGGAAGGTGAGGAGTTGAAGGAGTGGTGAGGTGGAGGTAAAGTGATGGAGGGAAAGTGTCTGTCGGAGGCGGTGCTACTCTCTGAACCTGAGGAATCAGACTCTTTGTGTCTGTTTGAGGATGGCGGAGGAGGGAGAAGGTGGACTTGGGGTGCAGGTTTAGACTCTGATATTGGGGGTTGTGTATTTGGGTTTGCGTTGTTGGGGGAGGTCAGATTTGATTCATCCTCTAGATCCAGGGAGTCCAGTTGCACTACCACCTCTGCAACTTCTGCTTCTTCTGTCCCATCTGCCACCTGTAGAGCATCTTTGCACACTGATGCTGTACCAGAGGGATCAGGAGACGGAGACACAGAGGAGTCACTCCCCTCTTTCTGCTCCTCATCATCTCTCTCATTTTCCTCAATCCTCCTCTCCTCTTCACCAACGAATCTCGCAGATCCTCCTTCTTCCTCCTTCTCCTCATTGTCTTCCCTTTCCTCTGAATCTTCAAAGCCCAGCTGTGCTCGGGCCCTGGCTATATTCCTTCGATGTACCCGGACGTGAGCGCGCCAGGGCGACCCTCCGTCTCCTCCAGAGCTCCCTGGAGAAGCAGTACTGTTGGAGAGCAGCGAGCCACAGCGCTGCCTGGCTGGGGAGCCCTGACTCTGGGACAGAGAAGCAGGTCGGGACCCTGGTAGTGTTGATGTGCTCGTGGATGTGGGTCTGGAGCACCAGGGATCTCCGCGTGGTTTCCGACCCAGAAGGAGGTGATTGATTACTGAGCTGGAAGGGTTGAGTTGGGAGGCCAGGACACGGGTGGCGGGGCACTTGTCTGGAGGGGAGGTGAAAGGTGAGGGGAAAGACACAAAACACATTAAACCAGGCAGAAAACATCATTTTAAAAATCATTTTATGAGTTTAAGTGAATTTGTAAACTGGATCTTTTACCTACAGTAAGATAGATTTGTCCTTAACTGAGGTTACAGTGACGAAGATCATCGGAACTCAACTACCAGCAGTCAGCGACATCTTTGAGGCCCGATGCAGAAGCAGGGCCTCAAAGATGACATCACACCATGACCCAACCCATCCTGATTCAGAATCATGACCATACAAGCCCGGACCACTAGACTGAGAAACTGTTTCTTCTCCCATGCAGTAAAACTGTTAAATGGTTCCTAGTCTCATATCACAATTCATCAAACCAGTGTTTACACCTCCAAGTCATTTATTTATTTATCTATTTATTACGGAGGCTGCTAACTAATCAGGAATGTGCAATACCTACTCTGTTATCTGTAAAGTCCATTATCTACTGCTGGGACTTTTTCACTTCTTGCTCTTATTCAACTGCCTTTTTAAAAAATGTTTTTCAAAAAAAAAAAAAAAAAAAAAAAAAAAAAAAAAGGAGGAAGGGAGTACCAACGTAATTTCGTTGTAATACTGTCAGACAGTGGTGCAATGACAATAAAGCTTCTTATGAAAGGGAAGTTTGTTTTAAACCAGTTCAGTTAACCTGAAGAATCTATTTTTTGTTTGTTAGCCAACTACAGTAAATAGCAATTAAGATATCTTACTGTGTATTACATTTAATCTAACTTCTTCACTGTTACTGTGTAAATCAGAGAAAGCACAACAGCAGTACAGTAACTGAGTAATTACTATGGTTAACTGTATACTGTAATTAAAGTAAATTAATAAATGCAAAATTGTTCAGATATTTATTTTCTTTAATTGTTTAAAGAATTATCTTTTATAACAAATTGGCTATTCTATGAAATCTAAAATCTATCCTAAGTTACCAAAGTAATGTAATGTGATAGGACAGCTTAGACTTGAAAGGGAAGAGAAGGGGAATGACATGCAGCAAAGGTAAGCAAATGCGCTGCGTTGAGGAGTAAACCTCTATATACGGGCGCCCGCTCTACCAGGTGAACTAACCAGGGGCCCTAATGTGTTTTAACATTAAAAAACATGGTAAATGTATAGTGATGTAAGTGAAAATAACAAATCATCAAATTTGAGAAGGTGTAACCAGCAAATCCTTGTTATTTTACTTAATAAATGATCCTAGAACAATGTATTTATACTTCAACATTTTCAGATTGCTTTCCTTTTGATTAATTCATATATAAACTGTATTAGCATGACAGTCGTCGCATACATTTTCCATTTCTGTTACAGCCAGCTGTTCAGAGCACCTCCATCAGACACCAGAGGGCGTGCAAAGTTTGTTTTTGTTTTTTCTCTGAAGGATTTATCATCATGGCTCTCCCAGAATGAGACCGTAATTACACTAGCAAGGTTTATACTGTATTAATTTCTCTCATATTATGTAACAGGTAGAGTAATATACAGTATTTTTGCCCCTTTTTCCACGATGTCAGTAAACTTTATAAAAAGCTGATTACTGAGCTTTACAAAGTGTGTTTACATGAGTTATGATTAGTGTGGCAAGAGAGTTGGGAGTGTTTTTGAGTGTGTGCACAGATGTTTGAATCTGAAAGAGAAAAAAATTATCAAATCTCAATTCAATACGGTGATACAATCTTCACAAATTCTATGTTAGCATGAGATTGGAGGAGCAACAAATAGAAGGAAGTAGAGGTTGCTGACAAAATGTTAGTGATAGGAGTTCGCCCCAAAGCAGAAAAAAAAAAAAAAAAAAAAAAAAAAATCAAACATTTGGAGACATCTGTCACTGCTGAAGACATCCTCAGCGTTTTGTTAAATGAAACATTAACTGATGTTTCCCAGAATTATAAGCGCATTAAAAGCACACAGTGATTGGTCATTATTAAGTGAAGCATGATAAAAAAGTTAGTGTACTGTATACAGTAGCTAACAACGTTAACACAACTGTAATTTTCCAGCACTGAAACACATGTTTAAGTTATACAAAAGTTGATTCATGCATCTAATGGATTGTCTTATGTACAGTGACAGGAGTCTCCAAATAAATATTTACTGTAGAATTTAGCTGGTTTATTGAACACCATCACCAGTTGTCCCAGCTAGCTGTTAAATCAATTGATCAAATTAAAGCAGGAGAGTGTAGCAGCCGTTTCAAAAATGCTCTCAAAATGCCAGTCACAATCTGCAGTACTCTTCTCATTTGACAGCCGTAAAAGAGATGCATCTAAACATTCTTACGTTTTAAATATACTACATTTAAATGGTTCTGAACACTGCAGCCACGTTGCTGTTTTACAAAGTGACTCCTACATGTATATGCATCCTCCAGCATTTTGAGAGCATCAAGAGAAAACTCTCAATGGTTAAAATAAGCATGAGAGGATTTGTACACCTTTAAATCTCAAAAGTGAATTTTTTAAGCTGTACAAATTGACTATACACTTGTATAGAATAATAACTTTTTTTTGATTGCAACAGTTTCCAATTTATCCTTAACCCAATGACAAAATAACGCCAACATTTTCCTATTTACATGTTGTAATTTGTATAGTCACAGCGTGTACAAATAACAAACTCACATGAGACACAGCAGTCTTCTTACTGTATACAAACTGGGAACTATATTCTCAGAAAGGCGAAGCACTGCTACTTCTGCTACTTGGGCGGAGTGATATTACTCCAACTCTCCGCTTCTCACCACGGGGCTTCTCAGGTGCTGCGAGCAAATCACTCCGCCCAAGTAGCAGAAGTAGCAGTGGTTCGCCTTCTGAGAATATACTTCCCAGTTTGTATACGGTTAGAAGACGGCTGTGTCTCATGTGAGCTTGTTATTTTAACACCGTGTAACTATACAAATCACAACATTTAAATAGGAAAATGTTGGCGTTATTTTGTCAGTAGGCTAGATGGAGCCGGTTAGCTCCAGGAGTTGTGCTAAACTAGGCTAGCGGTGGGTGCGTCAGACAGAGTTACGACACGCACAGAGATGAGAAGGGTATGTATGTATCTAACTCTGGGGGATACGGTGAATAAGCTAAAGTCCCATTAAGTCGGCGTGTTCCTTTAAATTGGAAATCTGCTTGGGAACCCATGGTAGACGTAACTTATGATGTGGTCTACAAAAAGATTTTACCAGCGTACAGCACCATCTTCTTGAAATCATTCATTACTAATTTGAATTACTATTCAAAGATGAATTAATCATTAAAGACCCTCAAATCAGCCCCAGAACACCCAGTTTGAGACAACCCTTTGGTCCGACACCAGTACCATCAGTGTGTTGGTCGGTACTATCGCTGGGTCTGTTGGGATGCTCCTGAGGTCCCCCGTCACTTGGGGCCACTTTGGGTCCCGGTCCTACGAGTCACACATCATCATCAAACATCTAACTTCCTGTTGTGTGCATGTGTTTCTGTTCTTCTACCCAGGAAGTGCTTTGTTTTTGCATGTCTTGTGTTTCTTAGCATATGCTCACAGTTATTAAAGAAGGAGCACCACCTTTGCTTTTTTTGTACTTTAATAAAGACTTGGACATTTACTGTATGGTCTATTCATTATTTTTGTTTTTAAAATCATGCCTGTTAATAGGGTTTAAACAATAAAAGGTTTCTAAAGGACATTATCTCTAAATTAAATAGCTTATTTTGTTCTGAAATAAGAATTGTGTATGTATTTATGAACAATGGATCACTGCACTACCTACAAAAAAACAAATGTAGTTGATGATGTCTAATTTTTTCATGTGGTGAAGCATTATCAAATATATAATAAAAAATGGAAATGAACATAAGTCCATCAGTCACCCCACTGTCCCTAAAGCGTTTTCTAATTTCATTATTGCAAAAACAATGAACGGAAAAGGCAGTTGTAGTCTGAAAAATTAAAATGGGAAATTGACTGTAGTTATGATTATGATAATTTTTACGGCCCCCCCCACCTGTGCGTATGTAGAGTTGCATAGCCTGCTCCTGCTGCCGCCTTTTGATGCGCGTATATTGCTTCTTCAGGGCGTAGATGTCAGTGCTCATTCTCTCCATCATCATGCTGTTGATTGCGGCTTGATGCTCCGCCCTGGCACCTCCTCCCCCTCCTCCTCCCCCTCCAGCTCCCACCGCTCCTGGGCTCAGCTCTGCGATGTTTCCCTGCTCTCCTCGCTGGTCTGGAGGTAGAAGGAAGAAAAAACGCTGATGTCATGTTTTCCCAACATTAAACTCTTTTCCCACTTTGCTTATGTGCCTACACTTATTTCTGCTTGTTGGATTAATTTCATGACTGGGATTTTGGCTTTCAGACTTTACGACTGACAGACAGAAATTAAGAGATTCAAAGATTAGAGTCAGGGAAACATTCCAGCAAAATACACAAATCACAAAAAAGCTCCTTTTCTTTGCTTTCATCCCCTTAAATCAAGATCAAGTGCCACAGAAAAAAAGCGTCTTGATGCTATCTGAGGAAGATGGCAAAAGAATTTGAAATGTTGTTTTATATTTAAAAGACCAAAATGCTTCTTAAACTACATACTGACAGTTTTGCAGACCACAGTAATGCATTCAGTCCAAAGTTACAATTTTGGGTCTGATGAAAACATGCCAGCAAACTAACTCTTTTTTTTCCTCTAATGGCATCATCAACAGTATGCTTTAAGACAAAATCAAAAGTTCTGTTTTTTGTCTTCAGCTCTACAGGAAAAGGTCAGCGTGTCGGAAGTTATTTTTTCGATCACTTTGTCTTCCTCCTTTTGTGTTGCAAAGACCAAATCCGACCCAGCAGCACACAGTGTAAGACACAGTGTATGTGTATCTTGGTGTGTAGCTTGGTGGTTTAGGTTGTTTACTGTAATTATACTGTTAACTCAGAATGAGTGTGGTAAAGATTTATTGATGTTCAGTTGCTACACTTAGCTCGTAAGAATAAGCCATGTTTCCCTTTTGAACCAGGTCAACTCGGTTGTAAGGGGATCTGAAATGGAACGCTCATTTCTATCTGAAGTCCTTTTTAAACCTCTCTGGAGAGCGACAACTACTGCTTCAGATCTTAACCGATGTTTTTAACTAATTCCCTAAGGCTGTTTGTCTTTTTTTCCATCTTCAGAAGAGCTGCATAAGGAGGAGGAAGTGGGGATTTGTCTGGAGGAAACAGATCAGAGACAGTTTGTACTTGGAGTCAAAATGAGGGCAGGACATGAGGATTTGGGGCGGCGGCTTGTCTTGAGCCACTTGGCTGCTGTCTCTGTATACTCTCCACTGGCTGCCATTGAAATCCTGTGTAGTAATCCATGTGGCTGCACTGACCTTTGATATGTTTCTGGTACCTCTGCAGCTCGGGGGCCAGTAAGCCCCCCAGGGGACCCAGGCAACCGAGCGCCGTCACCACAGAGTCTTCATCGTCCATGTCGGCATCGTCATCGCTCTCCCAGCTGCCCAGACCGCCACTACAACAAGATACTAACATCATCATCACTGCCACATGCTCCCATCACCACCATCTTGCACATACACAGGGTGCGATTTGTGATACCATGGATATATTGCCACTCAGCTAACCATGAAATACACACTTCAAAATTCAATGAAATAATCTCAAAATACACAGTATAAAAGAAACATTGTTTCAAAGTGCCACTAGTGGTCAAATACTCCACAGGGTTCCTTTAAGGGCAGTAAGCTGTTGTTGAAATCAAATGAAAAGCACCAGTGTTTATTTATTCAGTCCCTCCAGAAAAACGCGATTATGCGATCGCATAATTCAATGCAAAATCAGCCAAAGTCCGCATATTTATGCAGGGGCTGCATTTTTTCAAATATGCCGCACTTTTGCCGCATAAATTGCCGATTTCCGCGCAAAATATGCAGGGCTTGCATGATTTCATAATCCCCACATTTTCGTTGCAAAAAAAGTCACATATATCTTAGCAGAAAGTTGAAAAATGTTGTGTTTACTTCACACAAGAGCAGCCATTTTCCCCTGTTGCCATGGGAACGTTATGAAGTGACGTAATTACGTGACGTGAACATAATCGAAAAGCAGGGTGTTGGGGGAATAACTTTTTTTCTCTTTTACATCAAACCGTAATTTTTGCAAGTTCCCGCAATTTCATTGCATAAAATTGCATAAATAGCCCGCATATTCCATCGCATTTTTTAAGAAAACGTGAAGCATAATCAAGGATTTTTACCCGCAACAATCACAAAAAAACTCTGCATTTTTCTGGAAGGACTGATTATTATACTTTCTGAGTGCAGAACAAACCTGGCACTGGTTTTGACTGACGTAGGGAACGGAGTGATGTTGTAGGTGTATTTCTCTCTCAGCTCAGCCAGTTGAGGGAAAGGAAAAACTGCCATGGAGTAAACCTCCTGAAATAAAGGTGAACAACGCATACATCAATTTAAAAACCATCACTCAAGAGGTTAAAGAGGGGTGAGCAATTTTATTTAACCCGTACCTGCATGAGTTCAGGAGGATCGATGAGGTTGTTCTCTAGCATCTCCTGAGTGAGACAGCCCATGGTGCTGTAAAACTCGTCTGCTGTGTGACAGTACTCGATCCTCCTGGACAGAGACGACAGGGAGGAAGACGAACACGCTGTTAGATAATGAAGATGATGAAGAAGAAGGCATTTCGAGTTCTACATTCTAGCCTGTACTGCTTTAGTATTATTATCAGTTAAAAGAGTAGTGTTTTCAGTTTAGTAATAATTACTATTAAATGTAATTAGACTTGATAGTATTATAGGTTTAGCATTACTCTGGGTTTCAGTGGAATTTTTAAGTGCCTCGTGGTTCAAAATCTGACTAGAACAAGACTGAATAGCAAATATTTAAAGCTTTAGTGCGTAACTTTTTGATATTAATGAACGTCCGTTACATTCAAGCCGTTGCCAAATGAGTTGCTACAAAGCTAATGAAGACTATCAGCTCCACACAACTCTCTCTGGATTTCTCAGTATGACTATGTTCAGAAGAATGTGTCGTCTGGTGACTTTCCCGCGCAGAAACTCAAGTGAAGATAATGACCTCTTCTGAAGAGTCCATCATGTTTTTTAATCCTCCGTGTCCTCCTTGGTTACTAGCAACTGCGTGGGGGAGGGGTGGGGGCTGTGTGCGGTCACGGAAGGATTGTATTATGTGGACGCGCTGACAGTTTTGTTGTCATTACTTAGAATTCCTCATATGGGGGGCGACAGAAACTACTCACTATAGCTTTAACAATGAATAGATTTTTTGAATGTTTGAGCATGAAAATGATTCAATTTAATGTGGATAAATAGCACAAAAGAAATGCACATTTAGACACACAAATGTTAAATTTCAAATTCTGTAATGGTCCACTCACTCTCCCAGTCTCTCCCAGATGGCGAGGGCGACCCGAAACAGCACCTCTGAACCCTCAAAGAAAACAGAGTCCCAGATCTTCAGCACGGTGGGGGCCGGCAGGCAGGTGGCGAACATGGTGAGGAACCACTGCATTGTGAACACGTTGGTCAACGGAGGCTCGTAGCTGCCTGAGAGAAAACAGTGTGTTATTTGGGATAGTAGGGGAGTTATACCCACACACACACACACACACACACACACACACACACACACACACACACACACACACACACACACACACACACACACACACACACACACACACACACACACACACACACACACACACACACACACACACACACACACACGCAGAGACATGAACACACAACAGTTGCCTATTTTGCTTCTATGCATAAAAAGTAAAACATGAAAATGATTTGCAGATGATGCTCTTTTCTCCAGCATCATTTAACGGTTAAAGCAGCATCAGGTAGCTTTGCATGCCGTTGGCACCGATTGATAGACCAGGTAGCAGCATTTCTGTAAACTGACACACAAACACACAGATTTGTACCTCCAGCCTCTCTGTTGGCAGCTTTCTGAAGGTGGGAGAGATGCTGGGACAGTCTAGGCAGCTTTAGACGCAGCAGGTCTCTGAACACCGCCATGTCCACTGACAGGAGACAGATTCCACATTAAAACACTAAATTGGTTTAAGATTCAACATGACGATAACCTGACAGTGTCAAATCTGTAAGTACTGTAGATGTCCATTGTAACTGATGCTGTAAAAGTCTGAAGGTTTGCTTTGATGAAGGAGCTTTTTCATCATCAGACACCGATACCTTCCAGATCACAACTACTAAATCCTTAACTAAAGCAATTCTTTTTTTTTATTGATTAATCTCCAGCTTTATTTTCTTGATTATTCGATTCATATTTTGGTCTACAAAATGTCAGAAAGTAGGGGAAAATGCCCATCACAACTTCCCAGAGCCCAGGTTGACATCATTGAATTACTTGTTTTGTCCAACCAACACTCCAAAACCCAAATTTATTCAATTAAATTTAAAAATCCAACAAATAGTCACGTACGAGAAGCTTGAATGAGCAAATTGTGTTGCATTCCTGCTTAAAAAATGACTTCAGCAATTATTGATCATCAGAATTGTTGCAGATTCATTTTCCATCAGTTGATTAATCTTTTCAGCTCTAGATCAGAGGGATTCTAATACAATGATCTGTCTCTAATGTATCTGCAACGTAGAGACGACATATTTTTACTGAAAATAGACAACTAATTCTGTACTTTGTTTATACAAAATGATGGAACTTGTGGTTTCATTCTGGGCTGAAGTTGTTATAGTATGTGCTGTCTGTTTTGTTTAATCTTTTTCAGGATTGTCTTCAGTTTTAAAATAAATCAGCGTATGTGTGTTTACCTGACAACGCTCGCAGGTTGTTGGCAAAATAACTCTCAGGCAGCACTTTGTCAATCAGATAGATCATCACCTGAATACACAGGAGCGGAAAAACACAGTAAATCATTATTCAAAAGGGGGCAGAAAGCAACGTAGAAACTCCACTAGGAAGGAACAGTTTTATTCCATTGACTTCTGGTGCTTTATATCAAAATGATATAAAGACACCCCCTGTTTCATTCAGCATACCTTACATTTTGAGCAACTCTGCATTCTAAGGTGAGCAGCTGCATCACAGGTTCTAAGCAGAAAGGCCTGGAGGAACTTTATCAGAAGCAGATGCTAAGAAGGGTTGAATCTATCCTGTCAGATAGTTCTCATCCCTTACAGGCTGAATTTCAGATGTTGCCATCTGGATCACGCTTTAAACTCCCAAAATTAAGAACCAACAGATATAAACACTCTTTTCTACCTGCAGCCATTCTACTTCTTAATTCTATAAAGAAACATAGATACATAACTTATTGACTTACTATTTGTTGATTGTTTAGTGTTTTTTATTGTTTTTAACTATGCCTGCAAGGTAGGCAATCTCTGTACTGTGTGTGTGATTTGTACTATACTATCTGCTGCACAACAAATTGCCCCATTGGGGGACAAATAAAGTAACTTGACTTGATTCACTTCACTCAGTCTTAGCATGTTAATACTGTTGCTGTGTGTGTGTGTGTGTGTGTGTGTGTGTGTGTGTACCTTTAGTGCATCGCTCTCATGGCCCTCTGTAACTTCCAGTATGAGTGCAGCCAGTACGTTGAATCCTTGGCAGTAGCCCACACTTTTATTCCAGCGGGCGTATGCCAGCAGCACCCTCTTCAGCACCACCCTGTCCTGCTCTCCCTCCTGGCCACAGTACGAACTGCAGCCCGTCCTGTGCAGGTCCTGGACATAAGAAGGATGTACAGTATGGATTATTTCATTATAAGTCCGCACATTAACTGGATGAGTGAATGATCCTTTTATGCATTTAGAACTTTGCCCTGTTGATGGAAACAGCAATTACTCTGTTGAATCTATGAGTCACTGAGAAATAGAGCTGCAGTGTTACGATGATGCAGTCATCCCGTTCTCTGACGCACAGTCATTGGTAAATATCCTCTACCGGACATTATTCTTCCTCTTATTAGTAGGATATGCTCATACACACTCAGTAGTAAAACATCAAGGGGGGCTATTGATTGGAAAAGATATTATGTGTCCATCATTGATGAAAGTAGTCATAACTGTGCACGTCCTGAAGATCACACATCAACAAAATAGTTTAGCATAGTTCAACAGGTTCAGACTGCTGTGTAAAACAGCTTGTTGTTTGTTTGTTGTTGAAATGAAAGCCTCTTTGTTCTGGACCTCAATGGCACAGAACGTTTAGCCCAATATTTCAGAATCATATAAGGCTATTAAAATTGAATTTTAGATAGTCAGTCTTCTCTACCTAACTAAAACCAAAAAGTGTGACCAAATAATCTTAACTCAAGGTCAATTGAATGCCTTTTCTGGAGCTTTTATACAAATCTTACTGTCTTCAATAATGAATGCAGGCTGTTCATTAGTACATATGCATTAATAACTAGGTACAATACACCTGAAAAGATCTTTTATAGTGTGAGGAGGAAACCAGAAACATATGAAATAATTTGGGGCTCTTTGTTTGTTTCCCTGTTTGTCTTTCTCATGTGTATTTCTACATGGAAAATGGCTATTTTGATTGAATTAAAAACATCTTCAAAAAAACCCGGGTACAATACACAACAATGACCAATATCATTCTAAACAGGCTGCAGTACCAGTATTGTACTAAAGAATGAATATGTTTTGGTGAACCTGAACAATCTCTACATCTCAATCTGCATGCTATGGGAAAAGGCTGACACGTCAACACTGTGCTGCTAACTCAAGGCACACACTTTAACACTCAAATGCTCACTAGCCCCGTGCGTGCATAGACACACACTACACGTACACATTCATCTCACCCCCAACCCTCCAACACAACAATCTGGTTACCTTGACGATTTGGATGCCGAGGGAGTCATCGTCAGGGTTGCTACGCTCGTTAAATGCGAAACGAAGCGTCTTCTCCCAGTCAATAGAGATACTGTGGAGGTACTGGTCTGCTAGTGTTAGCCAAACCTGCAGAAAGACAACAGCCGCAGATACACAAGGAACCACATTACTTCTAGAATAATATAAATATAAATACAAAATAACAGCTGAACTAAACTTAGAGGAGAAATGGTCCAAATATCAGGACAGGTTTCCATTCACTGTCCCTACTGAGTCATCAAATATTTAAACTTTCCTAGTTTACCTTCCACAATATTCTCAGGTCTCTTTTGCCTCCAGCACTTGTGTTAAAGGCCCCTTGTTGACAGTGATTCATTTTGTTTTGCAAGTTCAGGACACAAGACAAGATTTCATTGTTCATCTCCCCTGATAAGATGAAAGTAATCACTTCCATTTCCTTGTTCTCTTCTCCCAAGAGATGAAGTTATTATGATGTGAGATGAATGGAGCATTGTAGACAAAGCGCCTCTGCATATTGTTCCTGTAGACAATGTGGCCTTTCTCAAGACTGTACAACTGCTTGCAGGTTGGCAATAATAAAGAAAACACACTTTTCTTGTAATCGCACAACTGGGTCATCACTTTCTTTAACGAAAAAAAAACAACCTTTGGTTCAAAACAGACGCAAACAAAGAAAGAGACATACATAAAGTCTTAGTTAATGAAAATGTCTTTTTTATATAGGAGATATTTCCGCCCCAAACATAACAAAGTTTGTTGCTCAGAGTTTATGCAGACATTTACTGAACATGCAACAATTACAAGGCTGCAATAGGGCTGCTAGTTTTACCATTTCAAAATACTACTTACATTTTATTCTGGGAAAAAGATTGTGCCAACAATGCTATATGTTATACTTTTAAGAGACATACCCTCTTCCTCCATTCCTTTGGTATCCCAGTAGGGAGCCTAGCCACCGCTTTAAGGGCGTCGTACCACTGTGGGGAAGAAAATACACACAGTTTTATGTACCCGTATTATTAACCAGTGCACTGCCACTCAGGCCACTGTGATATTAATAATGAATGTATAATACTATATTATTTACGGTTGTTATGAGGAAAATAGATCTTCAGTGCTTAACAATTACCACATTCATTCTCACTAACTCATATAAACACACAATATTAGATCAACAGCTTAAAGCAATAACAAAACAGTAACAGACAACTTGGAGCATGTTGAATCCTAAACTGAACCGAGGGGTCGTAGCATATGTTTCTTACCTGCTGGAATCCATTCTTTCCCAGCGATGGTTCGATTGTAAACTTCAGCCTCGTGTCAACTCCTACAAACAAACAAGAGACACCGGGTCAGACTAGTCTGGAGCCAGATCTGGGTTTGCTAGCATTGTACAAGATCCTAACGTTATTCTATAGTATTCACTATGTATACTAAGCATCTTTGACATCTTCTATCTTATCTAGAATATAATGCAAATGTGAAATCATAACATTGTAAGAGAAAGAACACACAACGTAAGCCTCATGTGTGTCACTTGGCCCCTGCCAATGCTTCACTGATTTTAAACATAGCTTCACTGGTGCAGAATATATTGTGATATTGTCACTCAATGTGGAAGAGGGGAATATTAAGGAGATAATAAGACTTGGCCTGTACATCAAATGGCATCAAGCAGCTTTTGGTTGACCAGAATGATGAGGCAGACTAAATATAACCAAAGGAAATGTATGACACCAAGTTCATTTTTAATATAGGCCTATGTCTCAAACCAAAATTAAATTCATTCTGTATTAATACCTTTGTAGTTTTACTTAAGTAAGACTTTGAATGCAGGACTTGCAACAGAATATGTTTACACTGTAATGTTGCCAATTTTACATGGATTATCAGACCTGATCTGGGTTGGGTTGAGGGTGGGTGGGAGATTTGGGGGGAATTGACATGCTGTTTCAATTATGCTTCATTCACCATTGTCTGTAGAACATATGTCACTTATTTTGAAATTTAAATTAAAAAGAAAATGTTTTTACATGGATTATCTGAGTACTTCTTCCACCTCTGCAGCCTGCAGAACAGACACAAGGCATTATATCCATCATATCAGACGGGGATGACACTGACCAGACCAGATCTGACTTTTAAGATTATTTTTTGGGGCTTTTCCGTCTTTAATTTTGATAGGACAGCTAGGTGAGAAAGGGGAGAGAGAGAGAGGAAAGACATGCAGGAAATTGCCACAGGTCGGATTTGAACCCTGGACCTCTGCGTCGAGGAATAAAGTGGGTAGAGCAGGCGCTCTACCCACTTTATTTCTCGACGCTGAACCAACCCGGCCACCAGATCTGACTTTTAATAGGAAGCAAAATATCCGCCTGGCATACTGGTCTGAGCTCTCAATTAATTGGTCTGTGTTAATTGTGCGTCTGCATGTTTCAGAAGGCGAGGACGCCATCCGCTGCCAAAGTATCAGCTTCTGTAACCTCAGATAGCACCTTTTCACACATATACAGTTGATGTCGGTAAACAGACATAACTGTCTATAACATAATCAAATTCCAAAAAAAAAAAAAAAAAAAGAAGATCCAACCACCGGAAGCTCTGTGAGTGTTTAGAGAAATGTATGTTCAACATTTAACCACGATGTTATCAGACAACACAACAGGTTTAAGGCTATAGCTTTCAAATTAAAACATTAGATTTTTTAACAGAGTTTGGTGAGACGCTTCACTGAGTCGTCGCTGTCCATTTCCGCGTGGTGCTGAATCCGCGTTTAAATCTCTCGCTTCACTGGAAATACGATTAAAATCTCTTTGCACACGCACACACTTTCTTTAGAGAATATTGAGGGTAGTAGGCTAAACCCCCCGAAGACCAAACGGAAATGAGACTTTGATCTGAAGTTAAGACGGAAGGTCCTGACATGTTTCGGCTCTGGGCCAACAGCGGCCATTTCTCTCTCCCTCTCTCTCTCTCTCTCTCAGCCTCCGGGGGATTGGTCTGTCTCTCAATCGGCAGCCGATCGCACAACAAGTACGAACAATTCAAATGTCCACTACAATAAAAGTCCCTCGCGAAAATACAAAATGGGGGTTTAACCTGCGTGGTCCGCCTCTGTCTTTATTCCCTGCGCCATCAACGTCGCTTTTATTCTGCGGTTTTCCTCTCAGAGCTTTGGGAGAGGATTAACACGGAAAGCCCTCCTACTGTCCTGTCACAGATTAGACCAACGCAGCGGATACCAAACGTGTATTTAACCTAGGGTGGATCCGTTGGTGACGTCCGGAGGCTGCAGTACAGCCTAATATGTGATAGTTTAAAGCACCGTACCTGGGGTGACAGAGCTTTCACCATTGCAGCCCCCCCCCTCCCTCTGGAACTCCCTACCCATACACATCCCTGACTGTTCTGACGTGACTGTGCTTTCCACATGCAATAGTCTTACATTTCTCACCTGATAGTTACTGGTTTTATTGTTTTGAATTGCTTTTAATATGCTTGTTTTATGTGTTGGTTTAATTGCTTATCTGTTTTTAATGTGCAATATGTGCTGGCTTTACTGTAAAGTGTCCTTGAGTACAATGTAAAGCGCTATATACATTAAATGTATTATTATTATTATTATTAATCTCTCCAGAGGTGAAATTAATTGAAATTACACAAGCTAAAAGATGTATAGAGACTACTGGATAAGAGAGGAGGAAGAAAAAGAAGGGAGGAAAGTATAAAGAATGATAGGGGAAGAAGGGCAGATGAAAACAAGGAAATGAGGACAGAAGGTAAGAAGAAAGGGAGAAAAAGAAGAGAGGGGATTGAGAACTCTTCATTCTAGATGCTAAAACAAAGGATAACCTCTATACTGTGCACATTAAGTCGATTTTTATCATGAATACACAAGATGAAAGCTTTCGTTGGGCTGTAATCAAGTAGATAATGCACACATAACTGAGTTAACAGATAAATATCTGGGACATAGATTGAATTTTTTGCTGCGTTGTCATTTTCACAAAACATTAGGTATATGCAACGTGCCCTCCATTCCCGGTGTTCTTTTCTTCATTTATGAATTCTAGACATAATGTCATGTATCCAAAATATCTTGTATGTATGTACTTTGCATAAATATTTGTCATTTGACTGATAGTGTATATGGGACCAAAATAAGAAATGAAAACACACGCCAATCACAACTGCCGCAACTATATATATCAACAGTGCTCAATTAGTTCAGGACCAGACTAACAAACAGCACTGGGTGTCTGCCTGACGGCTCTCTAAAATCTGGGATTTCCAAAGCACTATGAAAAATCTACGCATTTAAATTACTTGTCAAACTGTACACTCCACTGCATAGAGACATCTGGATGTCTGGTGCATCAGCAGTGTCCATCCACAAATAAGAAGAAGAAGAAGGAAATGAATGCATGAAAACTGATATCTCCTCAGTTATGCGGCCGGCGTGATGCATTATCAGATGTATAAAAACCAAGCCTCACTGTCTTGTAATGCTCTCATGATTTGATTTGGAACACACTGGAGCTCAGATTAGTTTGCAGTCAGATTGTTTACAATGAGCTCATGTGACACCTTTAGGGTCTTTTGGGGAACTTGGATCATTGGTTAAAAGCCAATAGGATGCATTCATGAAACCATTTGTAATATAGCAAAACAAAAGTAATTCACCAGCTGAAAATGTCAACAGCCGATTATGCACTTTCTGGGGATATAGTATACAATATCTATCAGCTTATATCAGGCCATAACTTCGTTAAAATGTTATTGGGGTTAGGATTAGGCCAGATACATTATGGTTTCATATATCAGCCATCATTTTGATAATTTAATATAATAACTTTTAAGCATTATAATTTGCTCAAATATGACAATAACTTGCCAATTTTAGGTACATAAGTTGCAGCATTAAAGATGCAGCTTATTGTAAATAAGAGCAGGTCTGTTAAAGCAGTAAATAAAAGGGAAATGAGAGTATAAAGGAAACAACGTGTAAGGGCACAGTAGGCAAAACTGTGCCACTATAAAACCATGGGCTTACATATAATTTACCATATTGACCTGAATAATATATCTTGGCATTATTTCCGGTTGTGGCACTTCAGTTTCCTGATATTGTTAAAAGCCATTGAACCTTTCCCCGTAGACCTATTGCTAAGTGTCACCTGGCTCTAAGGTGCAGAGCAGCCGGGGCGCGCTCCTGGATATCCCGTTCCGTTTCTTCAGGACGTTGCTGATGATGTTCCCGATCCCTCCGGATCCCTGCTGCCGCAGCTTCGCGCCCGCCCTCGGCCTCCTGCCGGCGGCGGGGAGTCGCCCCTGCCTCATCGGGAATAAAACCGCCCAACCCGTTCAGTCATCGGTTTGTCCCGGTTTATTAATCCTTCCTTTTTACGTCTTCCTTGGCGACGGAGAGTTCATCCCGATAGCCAGAGACGCAGTTGCTCCTCTAAACGCTCTCCTCCAAGACGTTTTCAATCAATCGATTAAAGTGATCACCGTGTTTGAAATATTTTCAGCCGGTAGCTTGTTTCTGACTTATGGCCGAAGAAACCCCGGACCTTACACGCATCACTCGGCTGCACAGCAACGTCCAGAAATAAAATATGATTTAGAAAATGTCAGAAAATAACCCATCAGTTCAAGAGGAAGTATCTGTTTGTGCTGCTTGTGCTCGGTTAGGGCTGCTGATGCTGCACACCTCCGCATCCTCCTCCGGTTAGGCGTCACGGGGAGGAGGGGCGAGGATGGAGGGATGCGGTAGGATGGAGAGACGCGTGGGGAGGAGACAGACAGGGATGAGGTAATGGTGGAGGAAAAAATGAGACAGAGCAGGGGTGGGCTTTTGTTTCCTTAATCGAAAAACTGAAGAAAAAAAAAAATCAGACTAAATGGACTCAGGGATCATATTGAAACAAGAATCTACTCGAAATAAAAGCTCTACAAAAATCTGCAAAATGTGGTTATTCTTTTAAATAAACTAGATTCACAGCCAAATTGCTGACTGGGTGAGTTTTATCCACTGGTATACAAATGATTGGGTTAAGAAAAATTGGACAAAATGATAGTGAAGTAGAAAAAATAAAGTCCAAACAGTAATTGTAGAGAGAGCTGTGAAGTGGACTAGTTAAACAATATGAATTATTATTAATCATGGATATGAATAATTTACAGAAAAGTCAAAGCCAAGGTGACGCACCGAAGGGCGGTTCATTCTAATAACTTGGTTTTTAGATGGAGAACTCAGCCTGGGATTCAGACAAGAAATGTTACAGCAAAAACATAGCACCATACTTTATCTATAAGCTATCCGACACAAATCAGTAAATCATACAAATCCGAAACGTTAGGAAACACTGATTCCCCCCAGTAACCACTTCACCAATAAAGGGAGAGCAAAGAAATGATGTTTGCAAACTAAATCGATGATGCATGACATTATGATTCAGTCTTGCAGGTGCAGTAAGTGCTTCCTGAATGGAAGAGTGGATGTCTGAATGACTTTTAGAATCAATATCTGCAAACAGCCTTGATGATGATTAAAAAAAAAAAAAAAAGGTCTTGATGACAATTTTCCATAACCATCATAATAAATTATCTGGTGTGTAGAGGTTTCAAATGGATGATTGCTCTAATAACTCATTTGTTTTCCTTTGGGACAATACAGACATACTTATTCCATCTTTAGGCTACTGTAAAATGCAGAGACCTGTTGCAACTCCTTCAATAGAGGTCAATAATAGATATCATTTAATGCCCCTTTCAAGAAACAACAAACAGTACTTGAAGTGAAAAAAAAAAATACTGACCTGTGTTTTATTGAACTGCTAAAACTCCAATAGGCAATATATTTTATATAACATGAATCAAATAAAGTGCAACTAATTTTTTGTATTAATGTTCCCTGTACACAAAGCTCGGACACATATTCTGAAAAATCACTTTGATTCATGCCATTGTCAAATGTCAAGCACTTTTCAAGAGGGAATTTAAAGGTGCTGTAGGTAGGATTGTGAAGAGCCAGGACTTAGCCAAAAAATTTGAACATCGACAACTTCTCAGTCCCTCCCCCCTTTCTGCTAAAGCCCAAAACGGTCTCCTAAGCCCCTCCCCCCACAAGGGAGAATTAATGTGTGTACATGAGCAGTGATTGACATGCAGTTAGACGCTCCCCTGGCCTTGATTGGTGCATCTGAACAGGGAGTGGTGGATTTTTGCAAATCACACTACAGGCTGGTGGTGGTGCCAGAGGAGCCGGATTTGTTTTTAAATTACCTGCTTCATGTAGCCTGACAAGCCAGACCCACATCAAGATGTCGGGTCTGGGAACTCACCATTGACAGGGCTTAATCCGAGGGGCGGGATAAACGGTTGTCTTTCAAATTCCCTCTGCATGCAATAGGATAGCGCTACAACCAGGCAGAGCAATGAAGAAGGTAGCGAAGCTAGTTGATAGATTAAACTTTTGCCGTATCCGGTCGGCAAAATTCCGAACACATCCTCCTTTTTTAAGAATGACTTCAGTGCCGTTCTTTATTCTTTTCTCAAAGAAAAGCTCCAAGTCTTCCAGAACACCGCTGTTCCCAGCAGCAGCAGCCATAAGCCCCGCCCACCGACTCTATACACGATGTGATTGGCCTGACCAGAGTTTGGTTTTTCCAGCTCGCAAGTCAACGGAGAGTGCCTAGACCCCCCTGGCTGCAAATTAAATTTACTGCCACTAGGGTGCGTCTAGATTTCTAGGCTATGCTTCATGTAGTTCTACTTGAACATAGGGTCAGTTTCAGCAAATATGACAGAAAGTTAGTTTTATAAGTCTTACCTACTGCACCTTTAACAGATGGCTTGTCAACAAATCTCTAGCCAATTAGGGACAATTACATCACAAATTGCAGTTTTTTTTGTGAAGTAATAATCATGAGGTGAAAATGGCGACGTCATTCAGCCCTAGAAAGTAATAAAATGTTGATACAGGCAGCTGCTTGGCTAATCATAATCTCAATGATTGGAGTTTACAGTTTGCCATTTTCTATGCCATTTGCCAGGTGGAGGCTGTTACAACATGCAAAAATAACAGTGACAGACAGTGTAGCCTCTGCAGCCATGTTGGCTCTACTGGCTATCCTGGAAATATTGGCATAACCTGGCCATAAACTCACGTGTAAATGCCTCATTACAATAAAACCCATATTCTCTGCCTCCTTGTGAGCCATCATGCTGCATGTTAACAAAAATTCAAAGTTAACAATCAAAGCAAAATAACCACATTAGACCTAAATTCCTTCAATGATGTTTAACTCCTTTTAATTCCTGCTCTTTTTTCTTCATATCTGGAAAGAGTTTAAGAACAAAACTGAAAAACTCCAAGCACCTGTAGAGAGAGAATCATCTCTCTTGGATTTAGCGCTATTGTTATTCTCCCAAATTCCCAATAAGTATAGTCTGGATATTTCATCGTGTGTAAATCATTCACAGAATGAGACTTAATTCATAATCTCTTCCTTGTAAATATTACCTTTGTAAACCATGTTTCCAACATCTCTTATGAAACATAACAGTCAAACTGAAATCATTGTACAGGCTGTTTTGGAGTAGCAGCGTCGGGAGATATGAAAATGAAGATATTATTCTCCCATAGTCATCATGTGCTTTGGATCTACTGTATGCCACAGGCGATTATGTAAATTTGAGTTATTTTCATACTACACGTGATATGACCGCTAGGACAGGGTCCTACTGCATATAGTGTGCAAACCTGTAACTCTAGCTTGCAAATGCATTCAGCTTTTTGTACTTTAAAGTTATTTCCAAATTAGTTTACTCTGGATTTTTTAGCCTGTTATGTTTAGTAGATCTTATCAAAGAGTTGAAGAAACACATGAAAGCATAAAAATCCAAGACGTAAAAAAGGAATCTAGTCTCCAATTCTTTTATAAATTACCTCATGGTATTACACAGCACTGGACTTCAAAATTGGATTTCAGGGGAACTAAATTTGATCAGGCCAAACTAACTTTGTTTATGAGATTATTTTGCTTCCACAAACAATATGAATAGGTTGTGTAAGTGTAGTTGCTGTTGTTTTTTCTCAGACAACCAAAACTAGTTATAGAAAAAGAGGAAAACCTACGACCGCAAATATATTTTTGACTGATAAAATGTCTATGTTCAGGCACTCACATGTTGTTAACTTACTTGATTAAAGTATGGGTTGATATGAAAGTATAGACTCTGCAGTTCAAGCCTTTTAAATGCTCATAAATCACTTTAAAATCAATTTTACTACAATTCCAGGCCTCCAAGAGCACTTGTGAGTATCTAAGAATACCTCCTGCTGAGAGTTACCACGGGTCCTGTAACAACATTTTTTTTTTTTTAAAGCAAGAAGAATTCTTACGTCGTTTTTGTGAGACAGCTTGAAGACAAGCTGTGATAATGTCGTAGTTCTTCTGCAGTTTGTGGCAAAGTCGGTCCCGTCTCTTCAGCTGGCGAAGCAGCTTGGCCGACTGCAGGCCTGTACGATATCTGACCTCCTGGATGATTGACTGCAGCTCCTCCGGGGCTAAAAAAGAAAAGAAAGAAGATACAAACACAGAAATATAAGTGTCTGAGTGTCTAAAACTGATATAAAAGCTCTTTTCCACCTCGGAAATTCCACATGAATAAGCTTAAAAAAATGTTTTTTTTTAAAAAAGGATGTCGGACTTTATCACCAGCACATAAACGCATTACTCATTTGTGGGCTTCACAGGATTATTTTTTCAAGTGAATATTGAAATAAAAAATACACAATAAATGCAGCTGATTACACATGTGCCATGTGATATGTAAATACGAGAGCCAACTTTAATCTCTATAAAAATGTACAATTCAAAACAACATTTGCGATTCCCATATTAGCTCAGGAAGAGTGCAAAAGTATTGTGAAAAAAAAAAGAATAGAATTTAGAAATTAGAATCCTTGATAAAATATTATTTTGTTTCAGACTCAAAGCACAGACATGTATTTATTGAGGTCAGTCTAATATATGATGTATTCTAAATAAAGCTACTTAATATAGTTTGAGAGGGCATATTATGTCTCTGCACGCCACTATAGATCAGAATATCACAGCCATTTGTCTGTTTTCCCAGCTGCAGGCGAAGATGAATGAAAACCAGAACACTGACACACACACACACACACACACACACACACACACACACACACACACACACACACACACACACACACACACACACACACACACACACACACACACACACACACACACACACACACACACACACACACACACACACACACACACACACACACACACACACACACACACACACACACACACACACACACACACACACACACACACACAAAATGGAGAAACAAAATGGTTTAGGTTGAAGAAAATCTGATTTTAAACTGAAGGTGACACAGATCTGAGGGACAAAGATCATCAATGTTTTTGTCATTTTTCTTGTAAAATAAAAAGGCTAACTGTTGTGAATTGTGTTCAAATTATGGTCACATTTTGAGCTCAGATTTTACTAGGACAATTTAACTGAAGAAAAAAATAATATAAACTTTAAAAACAGAAGAGCACAAAAATGTAAACACTAAAGTAATAACGGGAAATACATAATAATAAAAAAATCAACTTAATCAAAATCAAATGGTATACTCTGTATTTTGACCCAATATTGTCGCTCTCACAGAAATCAATGGATTTTATAATTAGTTAATCTTTTATAACAAGTGAAAATACCACGTATTTGCTCATCACAGCTTCGAAAAAGTCAGTTTTTATTACTTCATTTTACATTATTATAGCTTTAAATTAAATTGGGAAAATAAACATCGAACAGACCCAAAATGTTGTAAATTAATAAATATTCCAGCTGTAATCAAGACAGTGTGAAGGAGTTTTATTCAAGTTGCGCTTCCCTCCGACCCATGTGTCACATTTCCAGGTGAGCATACCTTTTTCAGGTTACATACCTTTACAATCATTGTTAAATATAAAAAAATGTCCAAGCAATCACATGCATGGGCATCCATCATAATTTCTCATACTTTAAAGAATAAACATTTCATCAAAAAGAATGACATAATCAATAATAAGAAATAGTCCTAGTTGCATGTCTATATCAATATCAATAATGAAAATCTTTTCAACTTCATTTCCACCTTGCTTGGAGGTTGACTTTTCATGTTACCACTCCTTTACTAGGAGGTCAAAGGTCATGATCACCTGCAGCGGCAGGTCTCAATCAAGGACACTTAGGAAGAGCACTAAGAAGCTTCCTTACTTATTATACCACACTGCTGACCATCCACCAGATTTTAAATGTTTACCAAAGGGGATCTAAACTTCACAATGAGCGCTTAATCCCTGACTGAAGATTAGAAGACGTATACACACATGCTTTAGCTGTTCTTTGAGGCATATCAGAGCGTTTCCTCTTCCTGAGTAGCAGCCTTCAGGATTGTTTAACTTGACCGAGCCTCACGAGTGTGGTGGGCAAACACTGAGCTCACAGGCCCGGCCGTGTTTACTGTAGGATTCCACTTTAACGGCGGAAACAATGGCAGCGTGGCACTCAACAGCCACATGCCTTTCATGGATCCGAGGCAACACCGTATAGAACACACTGAGGAGTAGTAAATGAGCTGTCACAGTGTTTGTGTCTGCGAAGGTCTGCATATACTGTGAGGATACCTGTCTGTCACGTGAAACTAAACAGTGGGTCTGTTCTTCAGCCAGTTTGGCTTCTCCTGATATCTGATAACAGTGAACACTTGTAGACTTCCCAGCTACATATCTTGATAAACCAATAACTTACAAATAGGCATGGGCTGGTTACCGGTTTCAAGGTGAAAAAGTCACAGTTTTAAAACCACTAACATTTTCTGTCATATCGCTCCTAAGGTATGAGCTGTTTTTTAGGAGTCTTCAAGGACAGAAAGTGCAGTTTAGAAATCTCTCTCCCTGACAATGTGCAGTGTGTTTAAAAATAATAATAAAATACATTGTGTTCAATGAAAAGGTTTTTTTTGTTTTTACCCAGACATTTCAAAAATAAAACATTTTAGAGCTGTAATTGTAATACCGTGAAACCATGATATTTTTGCTGAAGGTTATCATACCGTGAGAATCTCATACCGGCCCATGACTACTTACGAAAAGGTATTTACCATTCAATACAGACTCATCTCATTGAATGAACAAAATGAACTATGGTGCATTGGAGTCTCATGTTATTAAATTTCTCTCCTACTGTTTGCTGTCGGTCTCAAAGATGACTGGTAGGTCAACAAAAAAACTTCTCTGATTTACAACTAGCTGATATGTAGTGGTAAATTAAATGAATGGATCATTTATTAGGCTACCTCTAGTCATGGCTACCACGGGGCTAGTGTCAATTAATTTGTTATGTTTTCCAGGGATGCAACAGCCCCTAAACTGACCTAATTAAGCGGATGAAGTGACCAATGCACATTAAATACAGTTTCTTTGTTGATGTCATGATAAAATTCAGTTTTTCTGCTAGACATTACATCTATTGAGTCATGGCTGGCCACTGACTCCCTTTTTAGTACCACAGCGATTCCATCTGTATGATGAACATTTGTTGTGAGATCCGACATTTGATAACTTCAGCCGCTACCAATGTTGATGGCAAACAAAAACATCTACAAAGCCCCATTGTATCAAGTTCAATCAATATAATGAACTATTAGCAAAAACATACCCTGTGCTGGGGATTGTATTACAGAAGTTGTATAAATGTCAGTGGATACTTATCTCATACTCATAATTAGAGGAGTGTGAGATGAGGTCTAATCCTACTCTATATCATTTTTACAAAATTCTTGATTAAAAAAAAAGTAATCATATCTATTGCCACTTTTAAACAGATTAAAAGTATTCAATTTTTTTTTTTAAAAGGATGCCTCATGTATTAGACCAATATAAAGCTCACAGGCGTATTTTAAATATCAAAAGTAACATACCATTATTGCCATAAACCCATTAGCTGACCACTAATATCATATCCAGATGTCAGCCCTAAAAAGATGGGTACAAATCTGCTACATTTATGAAATGAAGAGCTACACTTGTTTTTAATTATAGGAATCAGGCCTTTAAAATTAAAGCAAAAATAACTTGACTTGATTTACTTACCAGAGTTTAGGTGTTTTCTACTGATCCGAGCCGTTGTGATAACTACAGTAGGCCTATGCTACTGTACATGAAGTGCCGACGGCACTGTGCCGTTATTCCCCGGCTGCAATGACGAGCGCAATTGACCCAGAAACGCGGACTAATCAGAGCAGACTGGGCTTTTTGGGTAGGTGGGTTTGAAGAGACCCGCACTAAAACCGAACTTTACAGACAGAGGGGGAATTCAAACAGACAGTATGAGAAAAAAAAAATATTTTTTTTAACATTAAAGCATTAACCCATGTAAACATGTTGTACTAGAAACCCAAAATACAACTATGAACCTGAAATTGAGTAGGAATAAAACTGTCTTGACTTAGCCAGATGCTGTCAGTTTGCCAAAGGAGAAGCAGGACCTGTCAACGCCCCTGAACACAAACACCCATGCCCACACCCCTCACCTTTCTGGGCCAGGTAGTTCATCTGGTGCCTCCTGGTGTGCTTTTCCTGGAGCTCCTGGAGGAAGCTGGATCCGGAGTTACTGCGGCCCAGAAAAGCATCCGATCCGGATGCCTCCGTGGAGCTGTCCCAGCTGTCCACATTCCTCCTGCTGCCTCCACTGTACGTCTCATAAAGCTCCACCAGCAAACAGTCCACTATGGAAGACCTCATAGATTTGAGTCCATCTCCCTGGGACTCAGAGTCGCTGTCACCGGCCGTGTTGCCCCAGTGAGTGCCGGGCGGAGCTCCGTTCTCGCTGGTGTGGACCTGCTGTTCCGGAGGTGATGATGTGTCATTAGATGACTCGGCGGGGCTCGTCCACTGCTGAAAGTCGGAGAAATCATCCTGGAGGCAAGCGGCAGAGTTGACAAAAACGCCGCTCTCGTCCTCGGAAAACACGCCGCCGTCGCATATGTCAACTTCCAAAAGTTCGCTCCCGTATAATTTCACCTCGGACGCCATTTTTTCTTTAATAAATAAACTCCGTGTAGCTGTTTTTTCTATGAAGTGAGTTGTTATTTTTTTTTCCTCTAGACAACATAGTAGAAGAAGTTGCCAAGTTTTCTTTGAGCGTCTAGAGGAGGATAGAGTTCCTGGAGCACTCCATTCCTCACCTCAGAAAAGGTAGACCCGTATGACAGCTTTTAGTTTCCTATCGAACGTTCCGGACTCGAGTTCCTAAACCCCCCCCTTTCCCAGTCTGAACAATAGGCCGGCCCACTCTGGCTAAATTTTTCAACGGCTGCAAAACTTTCTTCAGGTTGCCCGACAGGTGCTGGTGGATTGACCAATCACGGAGGAGACAAAAGTATATCGACCAATCAGCTTCCTTGTTTTTAGCACTACGCTAGGAGGTTTGCATTGTACGTTTACAACAACGTTCAAAAATATTTAACACAACTGGAAATATCATAAATATGACAAGAAACTTCCACTGTTAGGCTCAGGAGATTTTATTTTACATTTTATCATCAATTGTTGGTTATATTTTGTATTATTGAATTGAAATCTTCAAAGCAACTAAAGTAATTAAATCAATTTAGCCTAGTTGAAGTAGAAGTAGCCTACAAAGTAGCAGAAAATGGAACTACACAAGTAAACTACAACCACTGCATTTATTTGACAGCTTTAAATACTCTGCACATTCATTTTTTAATACAAAAATATAGGCTACATCTACCAATGAATATTATATATTAAAATTGGTTAAGCTAGTAGCAGTGTATTTACCAGCTGCAACATTAAAGTGATGAACACATTAATGCATCAATAATTATAATCCAAATAGTATAATAATACTATTCTAAAATGAGCCATTCTGCATTGTGAGTACTTTTACTTTTGGTGATGCTGATCATTTTGTACTTTTACTTAAGTAATTAAGTAAAAATATAAATAATTTAATTAAGTATATTTTAAATGCAGGACTTTTACTTGTTTTACAGTTTTACACTGTGGTATTACTACTTAGTAGCCTATTCTTCCACTGCTGTAAATAACCAATCTCTATTTCTATGGCTTTTGGTGGTGGAAGGGTCTTTATATTTTCTAAATGAAAAACAGAATAATAAAGTGCAGCAATGCAGTAATAAAACATAAAACAAACAGCAGAAGAATAACAGTTATGTATACATTAGTCATGGTGTGTGTGTGTGTGTGTGGGGGGGGGGGGGTCTTCAAATCAGCTGACTCGGGCTTCCGTAGCCAAGCAGCACATGACCGGGAAACAAGGAAGTGTTGTGCCAAATAAAAACAGGGGCGAGTCTGTCTTGTGTTTTTTTCTCCAGAGACGACTCCGTAACAACATTTCACGCTCTTATAAAGCACAGAGCTGAAGGAAGAGACGGACGGCTTCAGTAGTTTGGTATTCATTTATGAAAAATGGGTTTAAATCGCTCGTTCCCGCTCGTCTTATTGAATTGTCTGCTAATCTGCGTCACTCTGTGGAGCAACCCGAGCAGCGGTGTGTTTGCTAAATCATTCCGGAGACCTAACATTGTTTTGATCCTCACCGACGACTTGGACGTCGCCATCGGGGGTCTGGTGAGAACATCTTTTATGTTTTTTGTGCTTTTATTGCATGAGGTTTTTTTGTTAGTTTTTTTTTTTTTTTTTAAATAGGCTAAGTTTTTTTTTATTAGGTAGTCGTGACTTTGTTTTTGCAGCTTATTTGTGGTTATGACTTGGGCACAAAATGGGATTTCATTGATGTAAACTTGACATTTAGTTTTAGTCCAGTCTGGTCCAGTCTAGGCTGACTGCTCACATTCCTCCTGGTTGGACACATCATTTAGGCATTTCACAGAGTCAGCAGTCTTATCACTAATCTGCTCCCACTGTTTTTAGCAAACGCCCTCCCTCCTCTTAAAAACCATCAGTATCCCTATCCCATTACAAAACAAAAACAGGCAATTTAGTGGCATAATAATATGTGATCCAACTATCTAAAGATTGAAACTGCTGTAACTCTAAAATGTCTTTTACATTGGTAAAGAAGTATTTAGATAAAACTATTGTTACCACACGGTGAAAATACCCCACTACAAGTAGCTAAGTCATGCATTCAAAACTTTACTTAAGTCAAAATATTATCAGCAAAATATACTTTATGTACTTAAAGTATCAAAAGTATTGATTTTGCAATCTGTTGTAAGGAGCTGTGAAGGATGTTAATGAGTAGCCTAATGTAAAATATGTTTTTTATAAAATAGTATGCCCTTTGATTGATGCCAAATATAACATCGGTATAATTCATATAAATATAGGACAGAGCATTACAATCCATGTTAGCTACTGATGCAGTTGGCTTTCTTTGTAGAGAACGAGCTTAGTCACGAAGGCACTAAGACGGAGCTACATATTGATTTGACGATGACTAAAAGGGAGCTTGTTGCCCAGTTTGAGTGTGACTGAGTTCAATAAAGTTAGTCACATCGCACCTCTTTTCCTCCAGAGTCCACTCACCAAGACGAAAAAACTAATTGGTGATGCAGGGATATCGTTCACAAACGCAGTAAGTATAATCAACAGCATTATTGTCATTGTTATGTCTCATCAGGGATCATTAAAGGGACAGTTTGGATCTTTTGAAGTGGGGTTGTATGAGCTACTTCTCCGTAGTCAGTGTGTTAGCGACAGTAGATGGCGGTCGGCACACCCCCAGTTTGGAGAAGCAGGCAGGAGTACCGACACGGAAGCTAAGCAACGTAGACCTACTGCTGTGGACGGGGGGGCAGCAGCAGAACCTGATTTAAAAAAAATCGATATCAGTTTAAGTGTACACTATATTTATCTTCATCGCTTTACCTTGCTGTCAGACAGCCCTTTACAACAGGGAACTGAAGCTGTGCTGTCTTCAAAGCCACCAGACTCCTTTGACAAAAACCTCATTTTACCTCGCAGAACACGGGAGTTGCTGGTCTACCGCTGCCTCGATCGGTTACTTTGTTTGTGTTATGGTGTGACTTTGGTGAATTCAAACTAACCCTAAGTGACCTGAAAAAAAAAGAAGATATTTGCACATTTTCCATCTCTCATCCTTTTTCCACCATCATCCCCTCTCAGTTTGTTGCCAGCCCGCTGTGCTGCCCGAGTCGAGCCAGCATCCTGACAGGGAAATACCCCCACAACCACCACGTCATCAACAATACCTTAGAGGGAAACTGCAGCAGCAAAGTCTGGCAGAAGAGCGAGGAAGCACACACCTTCCCCGCACTGCTGAAGACGTACACCGGCTACCAGACCTTCTTCGCTGGGAAATACCTTAACCAGGTAGAGACCGCAGAACTTCATGCTTTTGCATTTGTGTTTGATGGAACAACATAAAGGGGTGCACATGATAATACGTGAATTTGAATTGCATCAAGGCATTCTATTATGCATGCTGAATTGTTTTAAAGTTGCGGTAGACACTTTATTTTTGGTGTCAGCATATTGTAATTCAAGTGGTCTGAGAGAAAACTAGTCTTCGCACCTCCTCTCGGCTCTGTTGTTTTCAGGTTTTAGATAATCTAATCTAGCTGTGACGGGAGACCTTGGCCTTTCTCACACACACACACACACACACACACATACACACACAAACAAACAGAGAGAAAACCCAGTCTAGGAAGGACTCTAGTTCAAATTCTGGCTCTTTAAGTGAACTACTTTTTAATTGTTCAAGATGAAAAAAACTGCATTTATCTAAAGAATGAAGGAAGTGTAAAGACATTTCCCATGCTGGTTTAGGTATGTTTACATCTGCTAATTGCACATCAAAGCAGATTGACTTCCTGTTAGTCATTAATCTGCCCTTACACTACATGTGTTTATCAGTGTATACGGCAGGTTTAGTCCAAAGATATGGGAAACGGTTAAGGAACAGTGATTACCCTTCATACATTTGCCAGGTCTTGTAGAATAGTTGTCAACCAATTGTCAATTTGTCATCAAACTAAATGTTTTTTTTTTTTTTTTTTTTTAAATGCATGAAAAGAGCTGATCTATGCAGCGTTTCTGTAACACCTCCAATTGAAAATTGACTTCAGGTGATTGTAAACCGTTTAACACAAGATCTTTGGTCATGCGATTTTATGTTGGGATAAAGTCCATCTGTCAAAGTTGCATCTACCCTTGTGATAAACGGATGGTTAAATGGGGAACCGGGACATACTCTTCACCTAAATAGCAAACAAATGATGCTTAAACCTGTTTTTCCACTTCCCCTTCTCCCTCCCTGTATCTCAAGTGTTTCCTAACCGTTTTCACTTGTGGCCCCTTTAAAGTAAGCAATGTCAACTTGTGACCCCCTCATCACAGGTCACCACACACTTTGTCCCTTAGCGTGGACACTAGTGGTGAGCAGAGCATGGCTCAAGGGATGGCAATTTCGGTCAGTATGTCTCAACTATCGGATGGCTTGCTATGAAAAGCGGTGCCTCATTCATTTGTCAAGTCACGTTAATTTATATAGCACATTTAAAACAGAAGTTGAGCCAAAGTGTATTCCAGTCGAGGCAGATCTGCCTCAATACAGATTATAGAAATAAAAGGTGCATAACAAGCAATAATACAAAATGTTATACATAACAAAGCTGACATGATAAACCAAATACAAGTAAAGAAATCTGTCTGAGGATCAATCCTACAGACTTTGGTGATCCCCTTTTCTAACTTTGATTTTGTTATATATTGTTTACCATTTTTTGTTAGTGCCAATTGACAAAGCTCATACAGTTTTGTGTGTGTATATGTCATTAAACAAATACACATTTTACTGTCTGTGTGTTTCAGTACGGGCACTCAGAGGCTGGTGGAGTGGCGCACGTTCCTCCAGGCTGGAACTACTGGGTCGGACTGGTAAGACTGAAACCATTTTTGACCTTTTCAGCCACACATTTCCTCTGAGGCTCCTTCCTGTCTGTCAGCTTTAGTGCAGTTTTGGACAGACTGAAGCCTTTTAGTCATTAAACTGAACCTCCTTACTGATTCAAATTGCTTCAAACATCACAATAACATGAAGTCCTGTCGCTTTTTGTATCGTTTACAGGGAGCTAAAGCAACAATGCACAAAATACTCCCAGATATAGCTCCTGCTGAGTCAGACTGCCAGGTTTGGTCTCTTATTAGGATGGCTCCATACTCCACTAGCTATCTGTGGGAGACCACTAACCTTTCCTCTGGCCGCCAGTGGACCGTTTTAGTTTCCCATGATAAACTAAAGGCTGTGTCAGAGGTTTTATGACCCTACAGGCAAAAACAGTGTTTTGTCATGCACTGGTCAATTTTGAGCCCTTTGGCTTCCATAACATGTCTTCTTTCAGACTAGTGGAAAGAATTTTTTTACTAAATTCCCTCAGTTAAAACCTTTGACTCCAATAAGTCAACTAAATGAAACTAATATGTTGAACTTGGCTTTATCCAATGTTATATACAATAGTTCTGAATATTTAATTAGAAAATGCCTAATTTGCATATTACAATTTTAGAAAACTTGTAATACAAAAAAAGTCTTAATGTAAGTTATCAACTGGGGGAAGTTTCATGGTGATATCCATAAGTTTGTGTCTTGCCTTAAGAAAATAAAAGTCTGGGAGGAAAATTATATTATTACTGAACATCAAAAGCAAAAATTTCAGTAGGATTTAACCCACCACTTGTACACAATTGTTTGAAGAGGAGGTTTTAGCTCAATAACATCTCTGTGGGAAGTTTATTTTTGTGCGTCAGTGTCACTCTGAGTTCAGTTCATGTCGTCCTACTGGAAGCTCTCTGCAGAAGGAGCCAGACTAATAAATGGGCCAAGATTAGCTCGCCTTTACCTCTCTAACCGGTTTACAGAAGTCATGAAAACAGGGGTCATGGCTGTAATACGACTGCAGTCTAGTCTAGTTTATCTTCACCGTTACTGAACAAACACAGATGGAAGGAGAACTGGTCTCATGACCTGACAGCTTATCATAACATGTGACACGGATACAGTGGCATGCAAAAATCAGTAATTTCATTAGCTGATAATCTCTGAACAACAACGTCAGCTAACTGTTTTTGACACTATTAACACTATGATGGAACTAAACCTGACTCTTCATAAGTCACAGTAATAACGACCAATTTGTCACAGTGTTCTAACATTCAGCAATTTGAGTTTACGTTTCAGTTTGGGTTCTAATCTGCGCCAGTAAATGACCAACTTCTTCTCTGGGAACTACCAACGTTAAACTTCACAACCGCATCGGTGACCACTACACAGGATATTTAACCTGTTTCAAGCCCCTTTTTTTTTTTTTTTTTTTTTTAGATACATTTTGTATTAGTTTTATATTTTTTAAATGTACAGAACAGACAAACACAATTGAACCTGTTTCAAGACCTTTGAACCTGTAATTGTTTGTCCTCTGTCACTAACAGACATGTTTGCAAACTAACTTGTAGCACCAACATTTTTTTTATTATTATAATTTTTAGGGGGGCTAAAATTGCCAGTGTTTACCTCCTACTTCAGGTCCCTCTCAGCTCTAGTGTCCGATTGCATCATGATATTTAGACAGTTTTGGATCACGTGTTGGTCATTTTGACTGATTATTTTTGAAATTAACGTAATCTGCTAACTTGCTTTCAGAAAATGGACAAATCAAAGAAGCTTCACCCAGCGAGGTGCAAGGCTAGAAGTGCTGACCACCTAAAAGCCTTTTGCATTATTTGTTATTATTCTGCGTCTATGATCTGTCCAAATTTTGGGCTTTAACACTTACTGTGCTTAAAGGAGGGACATGTCTACTACAAAATGAGACCCAAGCATAACAAAAAATGCTCAATTCCAAAATAAGAGTATTTCATAAAAGTTGTTTGTTTTCCAGGAGAAGAACTCTAAATACTACAACTACACTCTGTCAGTGAATGGAAAGCCTGAGGAGCACGGAGCAGACTACAGCAAAGACTACCTGACAGACGTCCTGGTGAGACAACTGAGCAATGTTACAATCAATCACTTTACCTTTTATATTATCTCCTTTTAATAGGTGTTGGCTGAAAATGTTAAATTGTGACTTTGTCATATTAACCAATAACTAAAAGATAATACAAAGCCTATTTGGATATAAATGAAATTGACTTATCTAGAAAAACCTTTTGGCTTTTTGGAGCAGCTTTTAATGTAACAAATTACTTTTTAAGTAGTCTGGATCAAATCCCTTCGCTACGGGAAATAACAAACTTCGAGCTAGCAAGCTACACTCTGAAAATAGCAAGTTTTAAAGAAAATTTGGATCGTGCAATAAAGCAGGCCTTCTTGGTTGTTTTCTCGGAATGATTGCAAAGATTTACAAATATTATATTTACGTCATTTACTATCCAACTGGGACGTTTGTGGACCGATTAGTTGGATTGCTGTGGACGAAGTACACACGGCGATACACTGGTAAGAGCAAATGACGTTTAACCATGTATCCAACTCCTTTAAAAAGCTCACTCTACTGTGTGAACAGGTAACTTCATTTCATATTTTATGTGGCGTTTTCTTTAGCGGAGTGCAAATGTTCCACCAGAACAAGTTCCTTCCCCGCGACGAATTTGCAGAGCGACCGTCGCTGCGTCCGGAGCTTAGCGCCGCCCAAGACGATTGATTGGTTTAAAGAAATGCAAACGGAGCATTTTTTTTTCTTATCCTAGAATATATGTGTGGTGTAGCCAGACCTTACCTCCACAGCGCTGTGAAGATAAGGTCTGGCAATGCAAGACTACATTTTTAGTAACGTTTTTGGTCTCTCTCTTTCTCTCTCTCTCTCTCTCTTGCTCTCTCTCTCAGGCCAACAGGTCTCTGGACTTCCTCCAGTATAAATCCAACTACCAGCCGTTCTTCATGATGGTGTCCATTCCGGCCCCCCACTCCCCTTGGACAGCGGCTCCTCAGTACCAGAACAGCTTCAACAACACCAAGGCTCCCAGAGACCCCAACTTCAACGTCCACGGCAAGGTACGGCTTCTCCTGGGACTTTTTTTTTTTTAATCCTCCTATGAAAATTGGACATCACTCTTCTGTTGAACTCCAACAGGTGGTCTTGTCAGGATGCAAAAAGATATTGCGATTTAACGCATCCTGCATCCCTTTTTGTTTTCTTTCAATCTCTCTTTAGGACAAACACTGGTTGATCAGACAGGCTAAAACCCCCATGGCCAACTCTTCTGTTCAGTTTCTGGATGATGCTTTCAGGAAACGGTCAGTCTGTGCTGCTTCGTGACTTCCTCTTTCTCTCTTTTTCTTCCACAGCTGCTCTGCATTTGTCTTTGCATCATTTATTCTCTTCCTTAAAAGGTCCCATCGCATGAAAATTTCACTTTGAGGTTTTTTAACATTAATATAACATCCCCCCCCTCCACCTTGCCCCCCCCCCTCCAAAAAATATAAAAGAGACTTCAGATACAGTATTAGGGGACCACTAAGGCCTATATAAAAGAGACTTCAGATACAGTATTAGGGCACCACTAAGGTCTATATAAAAGCATCCAAAGAGCACCATGTCATGGGACCTTTAAGCTTGATTTATACTTCTGTGTAAAGCTCGGCCGTGGCTTGGTAGCGTTGTATTCCCCCGACTCATTTCCTGTCTCTCCTTCTCCATAAACATGAAATCAAGTAGAGGGTTAACTTTTCCTGCTACAGATTTCCCACCATGGTCAGAAAGCACAGGGGAGACACTTTGTTTCTCTCACTGACTCTAGAGTCGCTACTCGCTCCGAAGATAATCCCCTTCACTCTCTCACTTTCTCCCTCGCTCTATCACCCACTCCCCACACGCCGGCTCGACGCACACACACCAGCGCACCAGTATAAACAACAGGCCACTTATGTTTAGGCTACGGTGAAAGCTCTGCGTGGAGCCTCCGCAGAACCATAAATCACGCTTTTATTATCACCCCGTTCCTGTCATTTCTCCTCTCCTCTTGTCTTCTTCTTCTTCCTTATTATTTCAGTAGTTTTGCGGCCAGATTTGTTCCCGAGTTTGGTTTCACAGCAGGTGTCTTGTTGCTCACTCTGACCTGTAGGTGGCGAACGTTGCTGTCCGTGGACGACCTGGTGGAGAAAATAGTGAAGAGGTTGGAGGTCAGCGTTGAACTGGACAATACGTACATCTTCTTTACCTCGGACAACGGCTACCACACAGGTACACACACAAACACCACACACACACACCTTAACTTAGTAGTCCTTTACAATTATAAGTCCTGAATTCAAAATGCTACTTATTGTAAGTAAAGGTATTATCAGCCAAATGTACCTAAAGTATCCAAATTAAAATTTCTCATTATGCCGAATGGCTCCTTTTAAAATGTTAGAATATTATAGAATATTCTGCATTTTAATGTCAATTTGGAGCCAATTTTAGATACTTTGTAGAGTACTGGGTACATTTTTAGTGTACTTCTGCATCATATTATATATAATGTTTTTCATTGAAAAAAGTAACTAGTACCTGTGTCAAAGTGTAAAAAGTACAACATTTGCCTGTGAAATGTAGCAGAGTATAAAGTAGCATAGAATGAAAATACTAGAGTGAAGTACAAGCATGTCAAACTAGTACTCAAGCCAGGATAGTATTTGAATAAAGTTCCATCCCACCACCGCTGCTGTCAAGGAGAGGACGGTTTGTCTTTATCAAAACCTCGTTAACACATCTGAATTAAATTAAGTTTGGAGAAAAGATGGAAAGGAAGGATCCAGGCATTTTTAGCATTACTGGACTGCATTACTTTTTTTTTTTTTTTTTTTTTTTTAAACCAAAAACAAACCAATTTGAAACTAGTTTGTGGTTTCTTTCTCTTTCAGGTCAGTTCTCTCTTCCTCTGGATAAGAGGCAGCTCTACGAGTTTGACATCCGAGTTCCTCTCATGGTCAGAGGACCAAACATCAAGCCCAACCAGACCAGCCAGGTACAAACACACACCTGTGTTATGTCCATTTGTGTTTCCTCCGCTCAGTGTCTCCCTGCAGTATCTGTTGAACTGGACTAAACCAGCTGGTGTTGTTGTCAGATGCTGGTGTCCAACGTCGACCTCGGTCCCACCATCCTGGACATCGCCGGCTACAACGTCAACAAGACGCAGATGGACGGCATGTCCTTCCTGCCCGTTATGGTGAGATCACTCAGCTGATGGTTTTCTTTTTCAGCGTCTGATTAACACAAAACAGACCTACTGTCATCATAAAGAAAGAGAGATGTAGCATCACACTGCCAGCTGGCACTTTCACTTCATTTATTTGGACAAAAGGTTCATATTAATATGTACAGTAGCTTCCTCCAAATGTAAGTTAGTTTCTGAATAAGTAAGAGCTGAAAAATGGATCATAAGTCATTTTATATAACTCCTCGTTTATTAATAGCTGTAATAATGTTATTTTCTTTAGACTACAATATTTAAGGCTCATCGTTTTTGTTTTGTTTTTCTACTGAAATTTTGTCTAAATCAACTCTCACATTTCCGCTTTTTTTTAATTTTTATATTTCAGTGTTATTAAACACAAATAAATATGCATTTTGAAGTGAAAACAAAATGGCAGTTATATCTGACAACAGGACTACAAAAATCCTTCTTTTATTTAAAAACAAAAAAGGAGCCGATTGTTTAAACTGGTTTTCACCCCAATATTTGTAAAACTAAAGATGAAAGCTGGCATTATAATTAATAAATACAAAATAAATGACTCAAATAAATGAATAAAGAAAGAAATGTAGAAATAAAAGCCTTCATTATCAAATACATGTGCAGGTTAATTTTAAACTAAATAAATATGCACAGAAATAGAAAAATAAATAAAATGTATTTCATTCATTTTTTAAGGGTAATTTATGTATTTATTATAATGCCAGCTTTAGTCCTCCATAAAACAAAATTGTTTTTAAGATGAACTAAAAATAAAAATGGTAAGGTTGCAGTGCTTAAATTTACAAAAGATCAATAAGTGGGTGTCACAAAAATGTTATGATTGTGCGTCTGTCTGTGTGTGCATATCTGTCTGTCTGACCAGGAGGGGAAGATGAACAGCAGCAGCTGGAGAACCGACATCCTGGTGGAGTACGAAGGAGAGGGCAGCAACGTGACGGACCCGGCCTGCCCTCTGCTGGGACCAGGAGTGTCGGTACGAGACAAAACCTTAATATTATCTGCGGAGGGAAAGAATCGGCAGAAAAACCTTTATATGCCATTCTTCCATCTGCCCTCTTTCTCCAGGAGTGTTTCCCAGACTGTGTGTGTGAGGACTCGTACAACAACACCTACGCGTGTGTGCGCACAGTCGCCCCCTCTGCCAACCTGCAGTACTGCGAGTTTGACGATAATGAGGTCTGTTTTTCCCCTTTTAATTTATTATTAGTTTTGACCTTAAAAAGATTAAGAAGTATACAAAAAAATGTATGTTTCAAAGTGCTAGAATTATGTTACTTAAAGGGTAATTTTTATTTTTTTTTTTTCATCCTGGATCCTATTTTCCTATTTTTGTGTGTAAATGAGTGATGGGAACAACCATCTTTGAAATTGGTCCAGTATTAAGTGAGAACGCTGTGACCGGTAGCAATGTAACCCTATGGGGCAAATGTGCATTGTCAATTTCGGCCACTGAACAGCTCAGATTATTATTCTAAAGGTCTGACAACATTATGGAAAGGTTCCCAACAGATATAAGCCATTTTAAAACCTCTTTAGGACATTTTTGTTTACCCAGAAATCGCTCTGACATCACTAGCGCCAAACCCACCAGATACTTTTAGCGTATATAGAGCAAACATATTTTCACACGTAAATCGGTTGTGATGGCTGGAAAAGTGGAAAGACGACCCAAAACGGCTTTTCATAGTTTCATTTTGTTTCTATCGACTTTGAGTGAAGTGTATTTTATAATGCTAAAATTACCGTTTATTTACATGGAGTCTGGTGGCTTTAGCGAACGCAATTTCGCGGATGTTTTTATGTTTAAAAAAAAGGATCTTATTCTTTAAAAGAGAGGTTGACTTCCTTAGAAATCCTTTCCATAATGTTGTCAGACATTCAAATAATAATCTGAGCCTGTCAGCAGCAAAACGAGCACTTTTGTGTAGCGTCAATGGAAGCCTATTAACTTGCATTGTAGCTTGTTTCGCCGCTGCCGACTGCAGCGATCTCGCTTAACACTGGACCAATGTCAAAGATTGTTCGTCCCATCGGTCACCTAGACACAAAACGTAGGAAAAAAAAAACAAGTTACCCTTTAAAGCCACGATGTATATGTGAAGATTTCTTAATTTGGCGCCATCTGGTTTTCAAATGCATCTGTGCTGTCGTTTCTTGAGGTTTACACTTTGACAGTGACATCGTTTGTGGATGTTCGCCCCCTGTAGGTGTTTGTAGAAGTCTACAACGTGACAGCAGACCCCTACCAGCTGACCAACATCGCAAAGACCATCGACCAGGAAGTCCTGGAGAAGATGAACCACCGGTTGATGATGCTGCAGTCCTGCTCTGGACAGTCGTGTCGGACACCTGGCGTCTACGATCCAAGGTCTGTTCCTATTTAAAAAAAAAAAAAAAAAAAAACGAGAGATGGTTCAACTACAGTGTGCTTGTGTTAAGTGTCTTTAAAATCCACATTTTAGTTTTTATCCAAATCTGATGTTTTAAATCTGAATTGTTTCGGTTGTTTAATATTTAACAACTAGAAATTTTGTGTTTATTCTAATCACAAAGATACACAATTTAATACACTTAATTTTTTATTTTACGGATCCATCATTTGAGTAATAATTAAAATTTCCACTTGAACTAATTATAGGTGAAAAGAAATGTTCTTGAAAGAAAAGCTCCATTTAAACCCATGTAAACATTAAGTTATTATTTTATTATTGGGAACTTGTCCACAAACCTTAAATTTATGCATTATTAAAAAAAAAAAATGTATTAATTGGAAATGTACTTGAACACTGTCTATTAACCAAATAATTTGTATGAAATTACATACTGTAGTTTTATCTTGGCAACATCTCGAAAATTACAACCCCACAAAATAAAAGCTATTCTTGTAAATATATTATTATTATTTATTTATTTAATTATAATTATTATTATTATCTATTCTATGGTACAAATTCATGTTAAATCCACTTTACTGGACATCCGCAGTACTTAAAAACAGCCGAACTAACACAAGCTCTGTCTTGTATTTTTGCAGGTATAAATTTGACCCACGACAGATGTTTACGAGCCACAGCTGGCGGCTCAGCAGACTCCGACAGTAGATGAAGTGAGAAGAAGGACGGAGGGAGAGAAGGGCTGTATTGTATTTTTATATATTCAGCCTTTCCTGCTATAGTAGCCTTGTTTTCAGGCCTCCTGAGCCAGTCTCTTTGTAGATGGATGGAGAAGGGATTGGGGGGGGATTGCCATAGAGACGGAGGCCTCTCTGGGTGCAGAACCCACCTTTTTAAGCTTCCAGATTGGGCTGCCGTTTAGTGAGTTTGTCAGTGGGTGTGCAGGGAAATTATTCAGGATGGATTTACACTCGCAAGCCATTAATTCCTGTTTTCGTGTAAGCATTATTGTGTCCGCTCAGTCAGTCGTATCAATTTTAAAATTCTTGAAACAAATATTTGACCCAGTTCTTATAAATCCAAGTCGGTTTTTTTTTCTCTGTTGAGAAAATCATATCAATGATCCAAAACAGTGGCCAGGTTTTTTTTATTTACTCGTCTGAATACTGCTTGCTGGTGCGTTCGGATGGTCCTCAAGAATTTGTCAGAAGGTGAAAATTGTCAATCTTCGTTTCAGAGAAAGTGATTAATCTGAGCAATTTCCATGATATGCCTTTTGTATAACCTCTCTTTTTGTTAACACATTTACTGTGACACGCTGGACAGAAGTAACTTTTTAGAGATTATTTCCATTATTGATCAAGCAGTTCACTATTTCTTCTATTGATCATTAAGCATCGAAAAATCAAATATATGTCCATCACAAGTTCACAAGTTTTTCAGATGTGAGAAGTTTTGGCCATTTTTATTAAACCAATCAAAATTAGCAATACCTTTGACATTGATTATCCCTCGACTGTGTACGGCCTACGCTGCCATCTTGCGCTGGTGACGGTCACATGACCTGACCAAGGACGTCACGCTTCTGATGCGGCTGATAAAATAAATACTGATCGGAGCGATCACAGCCTGTCAACCGCATAGATCTGTAGTGTGATAATGAACTAAACACGACGATAAAAAAAAAGGTCTGCGTTGAACCAAAGGTGAAGTCTGACCTGTGACAGTCGGCGAAGGAAACGCACGCTTGAATTCATCTGGAATGTTGGCTTCAGATTCACGGGACAGATGTTTCATGTGATCTAGAAATAAAAAAAAATAAAGCGCCACCTACAGAAACTTTCTAAACAGGCAGTCGAACAGAAAACGTCTCAGACATGACCGAGACCAAGGCCGACATTTACCTACCCCCCCCACCTCCCAGCTGTCACTTCCACAGTCAACAACATATCATGAACAAAATGACCGAATAGTTATTATACACTGGAAGCAGCCAACATGTGGTGCGTGGTGGCTTTAAGGGAAAAATTTGGACACAAATTTTCAGATTATTTTTGTCACAATAAATCAGATCAGAATCAGATAAAGCAGAAGAATCAACGTGACTGAACATTTAGCAAACAGAAACCGGAATTACAGACTTAAAACTGGTCAGCTCTTTAAAAAGTATTGGGATTCAAGTGTATCAGAAAACATTGAGTAAAATGCAATTTTTGTGACTATAAGAATAGTATACAAATTGCTAGTGGCATCAATGAAAGCCTCTATCCAAGTTACATTTACAAACTTGACATAACGGCTCATTATTGACATTTTAAGTGTCTCCTACAGTGTTTCCAGCATCAGACGTAAATTATTTCAGAGATTTGTCTCAACTGTGAGCAGTGTTAAAGCACTTTTTTTTTTTTTTTTTATTTTCAAATTTCAAAGTAATTGCCGCTTTTTGTCTTGATTCCCTATTTGGATTTTATTCCATCACGTGTTGAACATTTCAAACTTGCTAACTGTCACTTTAAATGAACAGAAACACATGCATTGTTATGTCGAGTAGGAACATTTGACAACTTCATCAAATCACATATTTCACTTATAATTTCTTGTTTTGTAGCGTTTCACTGAGCCAAATTTTAGACTTTTTTCGATATAGAGATTAACTTTCTTGCCAAAATAAAAAAGTCCTGTTTTTTTTTTTTCACCGTCACTATTTCAGTCAGCACAGTTTTAGTTTATTTATTTATTTTTTTCTAATTCTCATTTGGATTTGAGTTGGATGCGATAAGATTTAAAGGCCAAATAAAATCATAATATATCCATATTTGATATATTTTTTCAATGCGACCTCCTTCAAACTTTAAGGGAAATGATTGTTAATTTTGGATCACGTCTGTTTTGTTTTTTATGCCATAAAATACATTAAGACAAAAAAAATTAAATAATTTCTTTAATCCTTCCGTCGCTGTTGAAACACAGAAATCTGAGATTTTAGAGTCAAAACGGTCGATATATTTAAGATCGAAGCTGCCTACAGCCAGTATTCTGTGGCAATTTTTTATTTGTGTGGAGATTAACATCCAACCAAAGACCTGATCAGGAGCCTTTTGAGGGAAAGTATTTAATAACATCTGCATGACATATGTTGTAAAAGTGTGTGTGTGTGTGTGTGTGTGTGTTCGTTCATTTTGTGAATTATCTTCTCTCTGACAAGCAAAGCAGACAAACTGGTTGTTCATTGTGAATCAATGATTTAGCATTTTTTTCCACTGTAGCTGTTAATGGAATAATACTTTATGATACTATATAATATAATTTCTTCTGGACTGAACTAATGTGAGAACACTGAGACCGACATGTCGTTATATTTCCTCGTTTCAATTCACTGATGCACTTTCCGATCTGTCAGAGCTCTTTTCTTTTGAAACCATTTAGTTTTATTTTTAGAGTACTTTTTGATGATTATGTATTTTTGGCTTTTTTTTTTTTTTTTTTTTTTTTGTCCAAATAAAGGAGATTCTCAAAAACATCACAGAAGGTCCTGCTCAGTTTCTAAAAGTTATTTAACTAATATGATCTCACAATGCGTCCTAACAAGCAAAAAACACATTTGAGTTTAATCAGTTTTTAGAAAAGAGCTATATATAAATGCATTTCATTTGTTTTCCTGTTTTCAAAAGCCATAACATGTCTTGATTTCACAGATGTAACGCCTTAAAAAGTTATTTTAGAATTGAATTCACGACATAATACATTTGAGACTTCATCATTTTCTTTTCGTCACATCACAGACTTTTTCTAAAGTTTGGATAACCTGTATAATAGCCTTTTCATGTACTTACCTTAATGTGTCACCTGTTTTGGTCATTTTGTGTGAACTCTTGCTGTCTGCATATGGAATCTGCAAACCCTCTCCTGTTAAAAGCTGAATCAAAAGCTAAGCAGTGGCACAAAAACTGTAGAAAAACAAAAAGCATTTTGCAACTCCAAATTATTTTCTAGATCTCAATGTCTCAATAAATCGTTCATACAGTGGTGCTCAAAAGTTTATTAACTTGACTAAAAAGAGGAATAAAAAAAAATCATCTTTTGGAAATCTTAATGCCTTAATTAAACAAATGAGGAAAAATCCAACCTTTAAGGACACCAATTTTCTTTGTGAAATATAATATGTAAATAAATAAATGTTGGGGGGGGCATAAGTAAGTACACTCCTATGTTAAATTCCCATAGAGGCAGGCAGATCTTTATTTTCACAGGCCAGTTATTTCATGGATCCAGTATACTATGCATCCTGATAAAGTTCCCTTGACCTTTGGAATTAATTAATTGGATGATTTTATGGGGTACCTTCCATAAAATCATCTTTCAATGCAAATCAAACTAGCTATTAGGCTAACTGAAATAAAACCATGCCAATCTCTAGGTATGGTGATGATGTGGGGGGGCTATTTTAATTCCAAAGACCAAGGGAACTTTATCAGGATGCATAGTATCCTGGATCCATGAAATAACATGGATAATAATATAGCCTTGCCTGCATTAACATAGGGGTGTACTTACTTATGCCCCCTGTATTTTAAGGAAGAACATTTATTTACGATTCATTATTCATTCACAAAAAAAATTGGTGTCCTTAAAGGTTGGATTTTTCCTCATTTTTTTAATTAAGGCATTAAAATCAATTTCTAAAAGGTTTTTTTTATTACTCTTTTTAGTCAACTTTAGCATGGGTTCATAAACTTATAAGTACCACTGTAAGTCCATTAAATGTTAGAACTATGTTTAAAAATACCTGTCAGAGTCCAAAGAGAGGTCTTCAGATGAAGGGGTTTACAATTATTTAATCAGAGAAAAGCAGCCTCACAATTAAGTGTTAAATGAACGACTAATCATATCGTTTCAGCTGTTTGCGACCCATTTGTAATTCAACAGTCTCACTGAAATGTCATTTTTTCAGTCTATGGTATTAATAGTACACATTCCTACAGTTTTTAATTCTATATTTCAAACGTTCATTTAAAATTCCTCAGAGAGAAAGTTGGTTGATTTTAAAGATCCAGGCTCCAGGAGATTTGATTAGTCCAAACTGACCAAGATAAATCACTTTGAGCTTATTTAAGCTCCGATGTCACTTGCAAACAAATTATTAGACTAGATACAGTTGAATAATAGACTATTAAAGTTATATTTCAGTTTAATTGCAGTTGGAAAGAAGGTTGATGGATTCAGTGTTTCTTCTGGTGCTTGTCTGCACACATCCAGTGCATTGATCAAACTTTGAACTTCTATAATTTAACTAGTATTTTGGGTATATAATGTGGTTTGAGCTCACCATTTCTGTCTTTTGCACTAAAAAAGGACATCCATTGTTATCCCATCAAACAGCATAACATCACTTTGAGCAGATGGAAGTTGAACTTTTCTGAAAGAGTCTTTAGATGATCACAGTTGCTCAGTTCACCTCTCAGGTCATAAGTTGGCGACAGAGTCCGACCTGAAACCACAAATATCCAGGTTTAAACCTTTGCAACGTTCAACGCCGACTAAAAACGTTAAATCCAGAAGCGGAGCACCCGGTTAGCTCAGTTGGTAGAGCGGGCGCACATACATAGAGGTTAACTCCTCGACACAGCGGGTTCGACTCCGACCTGAGGCCCTTTGCTGCATCTCTCTCTCTCTCTCTCTCTCTCTCTCTCTCTCTCTCCTCGTAAATGCTTGATCGGGATCCCAAACTGTCCGAGAATGAATGAGCCTACGTTTAGTTTCCTGCCGTGGTCCATCATCAGCTCTCCCAGGATCCCTCCAGGACGGGCAGGAACGGCAGGTTGGTGCTGCCCAGGTAGGTCCTCCCTCGGTGCTGGAAGACGTCGCTGATGGCCCACGTCAGGCGGCCTTCGGGGTCGTGCAGCGTGTCCACGATCTCGCCGTCCGGTCCCAGCTCCAGGACCAGAGCGTAGCGCCGCAGCAGGAGGCTGTACCAGCTCAGAGGAATCACCTGCAAACACAAACACCTTCACTTTAATACAAGTTGTTGACAGTTGTTGTACATCTAAAGAAAATTAACTATTTCGTTCAGTCGCTTGATGGTTTCAGCATCTCAAATGTGTGAATTTAAATGCTCTTCTTTGTTAATTATAACAGTAAATCAAAGTATATGAAGTAAATCAAATCTAGTTGGGTTTTGGACAGTTTGTTGGTCAAAACAAACAACTTTACAATGTCACTTTGGGCTTACAATTGCGATGGACACCTTTTTTTCTTACATTTTAAAGACTAAACTTAATCTTCAGATGTCTTGCTTTGTTAAACCAACGGATATACAAAGATATTCAATTTACAAGGATTAAACGGGGAACAAATGCACATATTCACAATGGAGGAGCTGGAAACAGAAACAAAGGACTTAAAGCGCTCATATTATGCTCATTTTCAGGTTCATAATTGTATTTAGAGGTTATATCAGAATAGGTTTATATGATATCATTTTCAAAAAACACCATATTTTAGTTGTACTGCACATTGCTGCAGCTCCTCTTTTCACCCTGTGTTTAGCTCTCTGTTTTAGCTACAGAGTGAGACATCTTTTGGGAGTCGAACATGCGCAGTAGCTAAGTAAGGACTACTAGCCAGTCAGAAGCAGAGTATGAGGGCGTGCCCCGCTAGTAGCTAGGCTAGCATTATAACGTTTGTTACAAAGTGACCACGTTTGTCTCTGAAGTAAAGGCTGGACTACAATAGAGCTGTTTGGAGCAGTTTGTGAACAGTGTTTTCTGTTGGAGATGGTAAGTAAAGATGGACTTTGGGCTTTTATAACAGGCACAAAAAAAGATATATATAACACAATAAAGGAAAGGGGAAAAGCCAAAAAGCATAATATGACCACTTTAAACTAACTGATCAATCATCAATTAAACGACTAGTCCTTTCAGCACTGTTTGACAACAACAAAAGCAGACTTGACATGATGGATAACTAACTCAAGAACATTGTGATTTTCATTATGTACTGTAATCAGCTGTGTTGAAGATAGAAAAACAAATGTACAGTTTTGTGGTTCTTGAGTATTTCCATTTTCTGCTACTTCATAATTCTACAGCAGTACATCTCAGAATGAAATACTTTTTACTACTTTTTGCACTACTATTTATCTGACAGTTACAGTTACTAGTACACTTTACATTAAATAAAGCATATGATGAGCTTGTCTGTGTGTTGTCAGCAGGGATTTGCCCTCTGATCTCCATAGTGATTATTAAACAAACTATAAAAACACACGGACCTTGGCCAGGAAGCGTTTGACAGCCGGGTACGGGGCGATCATGTCCAAGAAGGGAGGCGTGACCTTCCGGAACCGTGTCGTTGTTATGCCAACCAGGAATGTTCCGTGGTCGCTTAGGCGGATGTTGTCTGGGTAACCAATCATGTTGTCCATGACAATCTCCTTGGTGCCAGCCTTCGGGCCCTTCAGCCAAAACCTGAGAGTGGACAGAGAGTGAGTTGAGGGACTGATTCTTGGACTGATGTTTATCTGCAGTCGTGTGTGTGTGTGTGTGTGTGTGTGTGTGTGTGTGTGTGTGTGTGTGTGTGTGTGTGCGTGTGTGTGTGTGCGTGTGTGTGCTGGTACCTCAGCAGGCGTGCGATGCTCGTCTCCGCCAGCAGCAGGAAGTGTTCATCAGGCGACAGGACGATGCCGTTGGGCATGTAGAGGGAGTCCAGCAAGACCTTCACACTCCCTGTCTCTGGATCGTAGGAGAGAAGACGGCCGAGGCTGTTCAGCTCGATCACCTGAAACATCAAACAGTTCAGGCTACGTTTACATCGCTACGTTTGTTTTTAAGTGGAGTTTTGAGCCAAAAGCAATCTCTGTGCACACGTGTTTTTAGCTGCAGTAGAATAACTAATCTCTGTTTAAACTAGGGCTGTCCTCGACTAAAGAAATTCTTAGTCGACTAACACTTATACGATTTTGTCGACTAATCGATTAGTTGATTTAATTGACAGAGCTGTGCGCTTTGAGAGGTGGTTAAGACTAGAAAAGCACAATATAAATGTAGTTAATTAACCATCTGTAAAACTGAGTTTTTCCACAATTAATCCTGCAAAAGCACCACTTTAAATCTTGTGTTTACCATAAATGTGCTCAGAAGTTTCTTGGAAATAAGTAATTAAGCAAGAATAAGCATAAAAAATGACTAATCGACTAAAGAAATCTTAGTCGACTAAGACCAAAACAACCAATTAGTCGACAAATCGACTAAGAGGTGGCAGCCCTAGTTTAAACTAACACTCCCAGTTGGCATATCTCATGAACATTCTTGTATACTCGGCATGCCCGTTGCTGGTGGTTGCCATGGTAACGCAAGTAGCTTAGTCTCAGAGAACGAGACGTCATGACCTAATCAGGCGGAGAAGCGTTGGCGTCGGTGCAGGTGTTGCCAAAGGTCTCCCCGTTTGCGGCCGGTGAGACTGCTACACAACCCCGCAGACTCCAAACTTAAACAGGGTCCGAAGTGTTTTCAAATCTCTCCGGTTTAGGGGCTCGGAAACGCCAGAGCAGTGGGAATGCGAGGTGGAAACGTAGCAAAAGATATTAGTTTTTAAACCAAAACGTAGCAACGGAAATGTAGCCTCAGTTATCCTTTAGTTTAGCCAGAGTTTAGTTTATTGTTGTAATTTGAAAATTTCCTACGAAAAACTAGAAATGTGCGTCAAATAAAATTTTCTGTCACATTAAATTTGCACGTTAATAAAATAAATTACTATTTAATTTAGCTTTAGCTCAGTTAAGTTTTGCCAAGCTCAGCTAACTACTTTCATTTGTTTAATTGGGACCATAATTTATAAAATGAATATCATGCTGTATGGAAGAAGAAACTAGTGATTGAGACTAGCCGGACGTGGTCGTACTCCGATTCTAGTCAGAATGTGAACTTCCCGACCTTGAATGTTGTGGGCGGGGCTAAATTCAGCTGGCATCCAGGCTAGATTGAGACCATACTCATTATGAAAATGTTTACTGAGGTGATATATGAAGTGAGAAGTAGGCTCATTTCCATTGCAGGTCATTTAGCTGACGCTTTTATCCAAAGTGACTTACAATCGCTATATATGTCAGAGATCGCACACCTCTGGAGCAACTAGTGGTTAAGTGTTGCTCAGGGACACATTGGTTGATGTATCGCAGTGGGAATCGAACCCAGGTCGCCCACACCGAAGGCATGTGTCATATCCACTGCACCATCACCACCCATTTCCCCATCGACTTCTATTTTTACAACCAGTGGGGTCGCCCCCTATTGGAAATGAGATGGAATGCAGGTTTAAGGCACTTGAAAGATCTCTTTAAGGATGAACTGATCCGTCTCGGCCCCTGATCTCACCTCCAGTGTGACGTGTCTGCGTCCCCAGCGGCTGGAGGAGTCGGTGAAATAAATGATCCCAGTTTGGGAAGAAATCTCCAGCCCGTTCAGGAAGGCAAAGGGAACGCCATCGGCGCCTGAGGAACAAAGAAAAGAAGGATCACAGACAAGGGATTTATTTGCAATATTTCAATCAAGTTGTCTTTTTTTAGCGCACACACACACACACACACACACACACACACACACACACAACCTTGTGAATTAGCCAGCAACAGAGTCTTTTCTCCAGTTTGGGGGTTGACGCTGTGCAGCCCAAAGTATGAGTCAGCAACTATCAGCTGGCCGCGACGATCCAAACGCACACCGTGAGGACGACCACACACAGGCTCATAGTCTGTACTGCTGCCTGCAGACACACAACACCAGAGCCAAGATTTACAACTAAGGAGAGAAGAAATAGAAACACAATTTTTAGGCAAACAATCATTTTGTGATTATAACCGAAGCCGATCTTATTAGAAATTCTTTGTTATAACTAAAACAACTCACTCTTTCATTTCAAACTAAAGCATCAATTTCACTCATCCAGGTTTTTAAAAGAGGAAAGATCTCTTAACCCTTGTGTTGTCTTCACCGCGTCCATGAACTTGTCATTCCGGGTCAAAATTGAAAAAAGCGCTTTGTTTGGAATTTTTTACAACTTTTTTGGACACTTTTTTATGCTTTTGGCACTTTTTTGTCCCTCTTTTCAACGCTTTTTTTTAAATTTATGGTCAATAAACCTAATAAAATGACATTATACCTAATTTTTTTTTGAAAAAAGCAGATATTATGAATTACTTTGACTTAGAGCTGGGCAATATATTGATATTATATCAATATTGTGATATGAGATTAGATATCATCTTAGATTTTGGAGATCGTAATATCGTAATATGGCATAAGTGTTGTCTTTTCCTGGTTTTAGGCTGCATTACAGTACAATTATGTCATTTTCTGAACTTACCAGACTGTTGTAATTGTTCTATTATTTGCCTTTACCCACTTAGTCATTATATCCACATTACTGATAATTGTTTATCAAAAATCTCATTGTGTAAATATTTTGTGAAAGCACCGATAGTCAGCACTACAATATCGTTGCGGTATTGATATCGAGGTATTTGGTCAAAAATATCATAATATTTGATTTTCTCCATATCGCCCAGCCCTAATTTGACTAATACAATATTTAAGATCAGAGGATGTTGAGTGAATCACAGACTGGTTTATGTCAAAGTTTGGTTGGGATGCTGTTCTGAAACCATTTAAAAAAATAAAAAAATAAAATGCCATGAAATTAAATAAAACTCAATTAATCTCAATAAATTCAATAATTTTACCTGAGAAGAACATGGATGCATGGATGTACTGTATATGTTCTATGGGTTCCATACAACGTACATGCATGCATACTATAAATAAAATTGAATTGAATTGAATGCATCCAAGTTATTTTGGGGCAATTTGGTTGAAAGAAACCCATATTTCTGATATAAACAGAAAAAAAGGGGCAAAAGAGAAAACATAACAGAATTTTGCTGCTCAGCAGAATGTTTATCTGGTAAAATTGTGTTTTTATAGTTTTTAACCATGATTTGTTTCCACACTTTAGATAATAAATTAGGATAAAACTCAATCCATTAGCTGTTGGAATTTCAGAGCTCATATCAAACTAAACTATATATAAACTAAAAAAAATAAAATAAATTGGGATGCAAAAAAGAACTTCCTTCATCTACTGAACTTGAAAACCAAAATACTGCAGGATCAGAAAACTTAACTGATGATGTCATGGATTAATAAAGCGTTGTTGTGTTGTTAATAAAGCTCATTTAGAGTCTTAAAGGAGAATTCCGGTCGATTTCAACACGTAGCTCTGTTGTTTTTGGTGCTGCCTACACTGTGTTCTCCTCCTGCTAGCGTTAGCACCCAGGCGGCTGACACCGGGCAAGTTTTAAACGTGCTTTTAGCCTCTTAACATGTTCGAGATGTCATTACAAGTGCCCACCCATGTAAAGTGATTCCTTCCGAGTGAACACAGTGAATCTGACTGCAGTAGATGTGAAAGAAATGCATGCAAGAAAAGAGGAAGGATGCACAGAAATAAAACACAAACCACATTCTGGTAAATCCTGTCCCATGTGTGTGATGAGAGCGAGGCTGTCATCAGGACCGATCCTCCACAGCTTCCCGTCCACTGTTCCTGTGTACACATTACCTGAAACACAACGCAAGCTGCTGATTCAGGGTGAAAGTCCCCAGAAACCGCTTTCAGACTATCTTGGGACACTTAAAACATCCATGTAAACCTGTATTAAATCTTATTAATTCATCTATAAAAAAGGTATAGAAAAGAGACCCAACTACAAAAGCAAATGTGTCATAAAATTGGCTATCAAAGCAGATATTTTCAACATGTGGAGACATACAGGGGGCCACATGGGACAAAATACCTTACCTACCTCAAGCAAAGGTCAGAGGTCACTTCCCATCCAGCCCAAAAAAAACTCTGAGTATGTACAAAGTTTAAATAACACACATAAAATCCAGCACGCTCACCCTGCTCATCTGCAGTGAAGGATTCTGGTCCGTGTAGTTTCCCAGTAAACAGCCTGCGGCCCTTCTGCAGCCGGGTGTTGACAGCGAGCGGGCCCTCGAGGGCCGGAGGAGGCCCCTTCAGTCTGGAGGAACAAATTTGGATTTAATAGTTTCCGGCAACTATAGTAAAACTCCACCGTTTGTTTAGTTATGTGCTAATAGAAAAGATCATAGGTAATTTTATGTATCCCTCGTTACTTCTTTAAAAAGTTTTAAGAGCCTACTGTCTCTAGAGTTGTAAGGGTGTGTGGGCATGGGTGCGTGTGTGTGTGTGTACTTACACGTGTGGTTTGGGGTCTATGGGAGAAGGCAGCAGGTAAACGCCAACCACCACAGCGAGCAGAGCTGCTAATAATGATCTCTTACCCAACCTGACAGAGAGCAGAAATAACAAACTGTCTTATTTATTACCTCTTTTAGATACTAAAGACTCAGACGGCAGTCATTTTGACTGTTTTAAATGGATTGAACTTTTCTAGGGAACACATCATACTTTTCTAAGGGCCAAAAATCTGCCAATAAACTCCCAAATATTTAAGAATGTATAGTATACAAAAAATAAAATAAAAGTTTATTTAAGCTCTAAACACATACATCCTTTATGATAAACTCATAGCACCTTAAACAATTCAATTTAAACCTCAACTTTGCAAAATAAAGAAAACTCAGAGGTAGGCCTACTTATTTCATGCACATTTGACCTGAATTTAAATATGAAAAACTTTAAGAGTGTTTAAAGCTGCAAAATTTCTTTGCACTTCACAGCGTGCAGTTATAATCAGTTAAAAGTCAACAGTGTCGTGTCACACATGGTGAAGTGAACTTTGACATGTTTAAGATGTTTTCACACAGGCTCTATAATCTGTAACACTGCACGTTAGCTTACACAAAAGGTGAACCCATCAACATACAGGACAATGCGCAAGTAAATAAATACGAATTCCTCTGGAGATTAGTTCTTTGTTTCCTTCTATCATAAAAGAAAGTGAAGACAAGCAGCCAGAGGTACAAACGTGACATTTGAGAAGTCACTCAGAGTGGACGAAATGTGGCATTGTTAACAGAAAATCGCAAAATGTGTGTGGGGAACGAGTGACTAACAGTTAGGTACGTTATGCTACTTTGCACAAGTTTAAAGATGCGACCTGGCACCTACTGTCAGCCAAACATTATTCCCAAATGTGTCCTTTTTTTGTCTTAGAACCTGCATATATAACATCATAATAACACTGACAAATCACGAGCTAGCTAAATCACTGATAAGGAAGGAGGAAATTGTCTTGGTCAAATTGAAACTTGATGCTATCTTTAATTGATTAATATGACGACGTCGCTGCGTTTACAACAACAACGTACTTATCTAGACAGAGTTCTGAACGCAGTTTTTCGACGCAGAAATAACCTTCGTACATTTAAATTTTAAGTGTCAAACTTACATTCTTAATCTTGACTTTTTCTTTCTCCTGCTGGATAAAAAGATCTGACTGAATGAATGACAGTGAGACGGAAAGCAGAGAGTAAAACAACCAGAGAACATACCAAAACATCCGGAAAGGACCTTCAAAATAAAAGTGTTTCTGGTCCATTGCTTCATATTGCATTTGCTGTGTGGGAGAGCACCTCTGCTATTTTTCATTGTATTAAAGTGTATTTAATTTTTTAAGGTTAGCTATAAAGCCCTGCAGCAAACCCTGGTGTTAAAATTATAGTTTTAACTGGGGAGACAGGGCAATAATATTGTGTGATAATGCAGAACTAACCTTAGTGGATAATGGACTTTAGTGGTGCACATTCCCAAAACAAATTGCAATTAATGTACTAAGTACTATAAAGTACCAGGGTCTGTTTTGTTTTGTGGGACTACTACAATTCAAATTTGTATGTTTTTTTTCCCCCCCTCAAAACCTCTTCCACAAACATGAAAGGATAAACATAAGCGTCAGTCTGAGCTTTTACTTTGAAGGCAGTGTTGACTAGCTTTCAACATGACAGAGTTTAACAAATGGCAAGGGGGAGTTACCACTTTAGGTTATGTGAGTTGGGGTCAAACAGAGAGCAAGAGGAGGTGCCTCTGCTCTGTTTACTGACAACTAGCTGTTCTGGGTCTTTATGCTAAGCTAACCCTTTCCTGGCTGTCACTTCACATTTAACCGACAAATACGACAGTGGTATCAATCTTCTCATCTAACTCTCTGCAATAGAGCAAATCTGCTCATGTTTAACTATTCCAGCTCAAGTGTTAAAAATCTCAAAGAAGACCATTTGAGATTAAGTAAGTAACTAAGTTTAAAAGGGTAAAAAAGTCCAAGATTTATGCTAAAGTGATGCTAGTGTCCATAGGAGAACTCCCAATAGTAAAGTAATGGGAGCGAGAGCTGAGCCCTGAGGGGAACGCAAATAATTGGGAGACAGTTTGGGACATTTTCTACTGTTCCAAGAACCCAAATCACCAGCAGATCCACTTCAACATATATCATAGGACATATTGAACTCCTCAGAAGAGATACGTCTCCAAAGGCATTCCCACTCCCTATTGTACGTTCTGTCAACCTGAACAAACTGGAACTTTCCTGCATATGGTCTGGGAGTGTGAACAGGTTACTTAATGATGACTCTAAATTACACCTGCTTGGGAGACAAAGGAAAATGTGGCTCAACTGCAACAAAGAAAATGATAGCTCAACGCTGGCTCCCCCCCTCCAATCGCAATGTATAAAACAGTGGTTGGCGTATTTTCTGGACATAGTTATGCTTGAGCTCTGTACAGCAAGGATTAAGTTTATCTGTAGGTAAATCAAATGTTTTTAAATGTATTAATTCAGTAAGAATCTTAGTTAATTTGGGAAATATAGGGCTGCAACTAACAATTATTTTCAACATCCATTAATCTGCTGATTGTTTTTTGGTCTATAAAATATCAGAAAATAGATCAAAGTTTATATAGTGAAAGGTTATGTCTTCAAATATCTAGTAAATGAATAGACTAATCTTCCAGCTCTTGTCAAATATATTAAAATAATCCGTTTATAGTATCTTAATTCAACTACAAAAAGTGTGAGAGGAGGAAAAGACTGAGGTGCAGCGATGTCACAAAATCCTCAAGAAATCAAAATAAGAAGAAAACAAAAGTTGCAAAATCTGCACACAAAAAAACAACACATGAAAACAGTCATTTTGTTTTAATTTCACCTTTAATAGCTGCAGCCTGCCTTGTGTTGAGGAAAGGCCACATTTGGTAACGATTTAAAGAGAAATCACAAGATACCGACAAAAATAAACCTGCCTCAAGTTAACCGCTTTCGCCTGCAGAGAGAACTGCAACAAAAAGCAAGATGTGATGAAACCCTCCGTTCCTCCTACAGCTTTGTTTTTCTTTCAAACTTTAAAAAAGGCACTGCGGCGGTCAGAGCTTTCAGACCTGAGCTCAAAAGCCAAACTTCAACTAAATCTTGCACTAAAATATAGCTTCCATTGACTATAATCGTGAGTAGACAGATTGACAGAAAAAAAAAGGATAATGTGTCATTATGAACCATCTTCTTTTCATCCTTTCTTTCGAATCTAAACACGACAATCATTTTGGATTATGCAGCTCAGGTCTGAAATTAAAACCTGTGACCTTTTTTTGTGTGTAAAACAAACAGAGAACTTTGTGTTTCTGAGCTCGGATGCTTACGAGGATCTCATCATATGAGACACCTGATCTGTTCTCTATATAAATCAACAAAAAACAGCATAATTGGAAACAATATCAATAAATGGCAGAAGAGCTATACACAGATCTTTGGCATTTGACATTACAGTCTCTGGATGTTCAAACTAGACACATATCGCACAAAACAAAAGATCTTAAGAGCCTACAAACTGCTAGGAACTTTAAACTGATAGGTCAGATATATAATTTAGGAGCTGCTGAGAAAACTCACAACAAGGCCCATTTAGTAGTGGCCGTTCTGGAGCTTTCAATCATATTAAATAATCACGACATAAGTTTGTTTTCTTAAGTTTCCAAGAATATGAATACACTTTGAACCTCAGCTTTGGATGAAAAGAACTTACAGTTCAATTGCTCAGAAAAAATGGAAACTAGATTTTCTAAAGTTCCATTTGCTGATGAAGATCATGTAAAATGATCAAAAGCTCCAGAACAGCTGCCATCTAAATGTGCGATTTTTAAAACCACAACAAAGCAAATAAACATTCTTGTATCGAGCATAATTCCAATTGTCCTTTTACACCACTTAATGCTGATATGTCTACTTTATATTCACTGACAACATCTAAATATTTTGGGATGCACAAAAATGGTTTTGTTAAAAAGATAATCTTATTAAATATCTTTAATTAAAAGTTTTGGGGCACTCTTGGGACTCCATAAAATCAGACTGATAGACTAAATAATAAATGGTGTTATCTTTACATCTCTATCTGCAATATATTTTATAGATATGGTAGGCTGTGTTGTTGTTATACAGTTCAGCCAATCTGTCAAAGAAATCATATCACAAGTGCACTGAAAGCGCCGCCATAAAAGTGTAAGAAAACCAGGAAATACTCACATTTGAGAGTCTGGAACCAACAAATGTATGCCTATAAAATGTAAGAAAACAGCAGAAAATGCCGATAATTACTCCCCAGAGCCAACGACAACATATTAAAAACTGGTTGTTTTGTGCGGACAGTCCCAAACTCAACGATATTCAGTTTATCAACATATAAAACAAAAGAAAGAAGCGAGTCCTCACATTTGAGAAGCTGGAACAGAAGCAGGTTTGGCATGTATTTTTACTTGATAAACGATCAAAATAGTTTCAGAATATCTGTCTTATGATCGACTCATTGATTTATCTCGACTAATTGTTGAAGCTCCAGACAAAACTGAATGTATAAAAGAAATTCTAGGAAGCACACTACTAAACTTGTTTTCCCAAAACTTTGAACCACATCTCATCAGCAATTAAACAATCAGCATTATGTGGTGAAACATGACAATTGTTGGAGAAACTAGATACGATAAACCATGTGAATATTTTGTCACGATTGAACAGCCTTAAAACAAGATATCTGAATACATACCAGGTGTCATATATCAGCTCTTCATTCATTAACACTACTGGCCCAAAAGCTTTTCATAATAAAGCCTAATTTATATTCCGAGCAGATCCGACAGCATTTGAAAAACATGTTTTCAATCACTGTCACTCCAAAAATGTATTTCCAAATGCCGCCTGACCCCGTTTTATCTACGACAACGCATGCTTTAATTTGGAGCATGCCCAGTAGTGTGTACAGTAAGCATATATGTAAAGAGAGACAAAACAGGAACACATGCGCGATTCAACAAAACGTTTCACAGTCTACAGCTAAACTCAAAGTATACGGAAGCTCGTTGAGACAAAAAACAAAAGAGCTTAAAATAACTAACTTCTGTCACACTGTACTTCCATTTGTTAAAATAAAAAAAATAAAAATATTGTGGAGCTTAACAAGATCTTTCAAAATAGATTATAGTGTATATGGTGTTAAGATTAAGTCAGAATGTCATGGCGGTAGTTTAAACAGGAGAAAAAAGAAAAATCAAAAAACCCGTCTTCCCTGAATTCAAAGTTAAAGTGCCCGAAATGTATTGATACGACCAGTCCTTGATGCGTTTTAACATTGTTCATCAGACACACAAACAACAACATGGCTTTAAGATTAATTGACTGTTTTCATGCAGACTTTCGTATCATTTTTAATTATATTATAGGGAAGCAAAAAAAAAAAAGAAGGCCAAAATAGTTTGAGCTTAAGAGCGACTGAACGGCAAATTTATGCGAGTTGTTTTTTTAAACACTTACATTTTCTATCTGAACTTTTGAACCCTAAAATTAAGTTTCCAGAGTACAGCACAACTTGAAATGACGTGGTGGGAATGTCAAAGAGGGGTATTAAAACCACATTAGGCATTCAGCTGCTTGTAAGATTCAAATTTTTCTGACCTTTTTTTTATTTGCTTCCATAGCATTAACCCAGTGTTTGATAGTAGCATAAACGAAGGTTAAAACCCTTTAAATAAAACTCTAAACTATATATGTTTTTTTTTCCCTTCAGTAGGAAGAGGGCTCTAATATTTTTTGCTCCAGGCAACACCACAAAAATACCTTTGGTTATAACAAAAAAAATAAATCTATAAGATAGTTTGACACAGAAATTAGAGAATAGTAGCAGTATTTGTCCACTAGTTGGTGGCATTGTACTTCATTCAGTACCTGCAGCTCAAACAATGCAGTACAATACATCTTTTGTTAATGACTAATGATATATTTTAATCTGATCTGTAGTTTGTCCAAATGATTGTCTTTGTGATTTATCTCTACTTGTTTTTCTGTTGTTTTCTCAAATATCTGAATTACTGCTGATTCAAAAAGCAAAAAAAACAAAGATTTTTCTGAGAAAAGAAAGCCTCTTTGGTCTCTAAGCCATAAATGATACGCTGCATATATTTAAGACGACATAGCATATATATATTTAAGGCAGCCATTTACTTTCATGAACCCTTACTGCACAAAAACTCCTAAACTTTTATACCTTCTTTTGCACTTGCTGATGCATATCTTTCATTCATATCCTTAATACTACCATCTTTTCTTTCTTTCTTTCCTTCCTTCCTTCCTTGTTTCCCTCTTTAATATTTTCTCCTTTTATCCACCAGAAAAAAGCTGAAACAGCAGGTTGACAAGGAAGTCAAGGCTGCACGTTTCAACTTGAGATAAGAGCACAAAAACACAGGCGTTTTTAAATGAATGCCTGCAGACAGATGGACAGGAGACACAATGCAGCCAGTTGTTCTATCCTCCTCGGTTTTCTGCAGCTATCAGCACTTACAGGCCTCCTTTTCTCTCAGCTGTGGATTACAGGAGCTTTCATTAATGCAAAAAGCGAACAAGCAGTTAATCACGGTGACTTGTTCTAGGATAATCCGGTCACTCTCCTACAAGGTTATGGTCACACTGCTTTTACAGCAGTCTTTCCCATGTCTTCTGGATTTTTTCCTTCCTTCCTCCATCTATTGTTTTCTCGTCTACTTCCTCTAAACTACTCGGTCAACTTCCAGAAACAGTCAATCTCACTCTTCCCTCCTCTGACCATACAAAGGTCAGAGGTCCATCCAAAACTGTGCTGGTGGTGTGAAAACGCAACCAAAGGCTTCAAATCCAACCAGTTAATCTTCATCATCGTCACTCGTCTTCACTCACCAGAACAAACAATCTTTACAACCAAAACTAAATTCCTCCCTGTGCTCATAAGCTTCTATTTGACGCTATGGTTTTTCCGTAGAACCTTTCCTCTTCGATTATGTGTCAGTAGAGTTTGTGTCCGTCTGTTTTCAGTCACATGAAACCTAACCTCTTTTTATTTCTCTGTACCTCCTTCTACAACATTCAGTTTCACGCCAACTACTATGGAGTCTGAAATGTGCCAATAATAATAAAAATAATAAAATATAGCAATTATTAATTGAATATTTAAAATTGCAAAATAATTAAACATAAAAATAAAATGGAAGTAAACATTTTTTATTTTAGTTTCTATATTGTATACGTAAAAGATGATAAAAGCAGGATGATGATTGATGTAGAAGTCAACATATATGTCACATTTTGGTTCTTATTTGCTTTGAAGATATGTAATGGACGATGGCATACATGCATCCTGAAAAATTATAAATAACAAAAAGCCAAATAACCCTATTTGATTCTTTATTTATAATGGACTTGCTAAATTATGACCTTGTCTGTTCTGTTATTTTATTGTTTATTTTGCCATCTTTATGTTCTATTAAAAGCAATAATAAATAAAACAAAACAATAAAAAAAAAAAAACTAAACACAATTTGGCACACTTGAGACTCCATGCATGCATTCAGGCTACTTGTTCCTTTCTTACTTCGGAAATATTTCTCAACTTTCAGGGTAATGAAAGCAAAACGCAAAGATGATGAAGACTTCTTTACCTCCATGGTCTTCTCTAAACTATCTGGTATTCCTGTCATGTAGCCACAGCTGATGCTCACGTCATGTATTTACATATAGTAGCAGTCTGGATTAACTATTCTCCGTGTCTGTGTCAACAACCAGATTGGTGCTACGCCTCTGTACAAAAAAACTAAAATAAGACTTTTTTTGTTTTAAAATAACAAAACAATAAAAAGCTTCACCCATATAAATAAAAAAAAAAAAAAAATATGTACAGACCTTTAAAACAAACAAAATTAAATAAAACTCTGACTCAACATATGGCCTTGAGTCTTTCACAAGTTTAAAAGGATAAGAGGGGAAAGGTAGAGGAATCCGATAAATTATATGACAGCAGGACAGCGTGAGAGAAAAAAAAGAAGAAGAGAGGGATGGACGGAGAGAGGGAGAGAGGATGAATGAATGTGGCACAATTAAGTGAATCTTTGGTGTGAGCAGGCAGCGGTCTGAATTCTTTAATCCAGGCTGGATCAAACTCCAGCATCCGGATTTTGTCCGTTCATCCTTTGCTTGCCGTCTGTCAGTTTATTTTCTGTCTTCTTTAGACCATCCCTCTTTCTGTCTGTATCATCACTTCTTCCAGGCGTTGGATCCTCAATTCTCATTTTACGTTCACATCCCTCTCTCCATCAAAATTTACACTATTTTTCTTCTCTGAGGAGGTAGAAAAACAAAAATGATCCACCTCCTCCGTCCTCTAGGGGGCAGTAGTCCTGTTTCATGGAGGGTCATCCTCTAAGAGGACCCTCTGACCTCCCTCTGCGCCTCCAGCAGTCTCTGGCGGTAGGCCTGGTAGCGGCGAATCACCGCCTCCTTCTGCTCATCCTCCTCCTTGTCGAGGATCCGCAGGAAGTTCCGCAGCTCGGGGATGGAGAATGCATCCCACTGAAAAGAGAAGCAGAAAAACTGCATTTAGTTTCTGTATGGATGGTACTTGACTGTTTAGTTGTTACTGTATATGTAGCTGAAGCAAAGGAAGAAAATGTTGGAGGAAGAGAAAAAGAAAAAGGAGGGTGAAGAGGAGACAGAAGAAAAAGGGAATGGGAGGAAGAGGAGGACAATGAAGACTTAAGAGTAGGAGGGTTGAGAAAGATGAACAGAAGAAGGAGGAGGGAAGAAAAAGCAGCTGACAAAAAGAAAGATGGATGAATGAAGGGAAGGTAGGGAAGAAAAAGGAGGAAAAGTAAAGTGAAGAGGAGGAGGAGGAAGTTTTGGGGTCAAGATTACCGGGCAGAGGAAGAAGAGTAGAAAGGATTACAGAAACCAGTAAAAGAAAAAACAACAACATGGAAAGTTAATGTACTTTTGACTTACATAAATGATGACTACGACACAATTATAGAATAGTAAATCAAAAAAATTGTGAAATTTGTCTTACTATCGCATGATTTTGAGTTATTATATCAAAATTTTCAGTAAGTCAAAGCTTTGACTTGTTTGAAGTCAAATCATTTTGACCAACCATTTTTATTTCATCATCACTAACCTTTTCTCTGTTTTTCTACCTTTTCCTGTCAGAAATTGGCCATAAAAAGGAGTAAATTAAAAAGAAAAGGAGGGAACGAGAGGGGAACAAGAGATTGGGAAAGAGACTTTAACTAATGGAAAGAGACAAAGAGAAGGAGGAAGAGAAGCAGGGAAAGAGGAGAACAAAGGGAGCACAGAAAGAGGAGAAGAAAGAGAAATAATAGGAATACATATTTAGCTGTAAATTGCATTTCAGAAGATGGAGAGATACTGAAGAGGCAGACAGAGGTGTAGGGTTACCATAACTTCTCCAGTCTGTTGTTCTCTTAGTACGAAGCTGAGTGTGTCGTCTTCGGGTCCTGCCACCAGACGAAGAAACAACGGCTGCTCGCCATCCGCCAGCTTACACACATACACTACAGGGGACACACACACACACACACACACACAGATTAATTTAGACAGTACATTATGTGCAGTCCTTTAAGCCACATGCAAGCAGGCACCACTGCGGTTGCCGCAGTTGCATTTTGCACTGTGTGCATATAAACAGGAATGGCAGAGGATGAAAGGATGGGTGCGGCACTTTACGTCAGTCATTTACAAAAACAGAGAGTGCAAGAGAGAGGGAATCATGTTGTTGAACCGGCGTTACAGCAAACAGAAACCAACAACACTGGACCTATAGGGACGCTCCCGATACTGATAACTGAACAAAAGTTTTATAGCGATACAAGAGCAGATGTAAGAGTGGTGTCAGTCGTCTCATCTCACTCTCAGCAAGAAAACAAGTAAGCGTATTTTAAGATAAGAAGATCGATACCACACTGTTAAATATGAAGCTAAAGCCGGTGTAGCTTAGCTTAGCATAAACACTGGAAACAGAGGGAAACAGCTAGCCTGGCTCTCTTTTATGCACCTTTAAAGCTCAGTAAATAACATAGTAAACTCCAGGAAGTCACTGCACCTGGTCCAAGAAATAGTTCAGCCTGTAATCCCCAGTTTTTGCATTTTGGTTTTTGTATAAATTAAACACCTGTTCCTTTAAGAGACTAAAGCCACTGATCCAGGCAACGGTTATCTCAAAACAGGTCTTAGAACATCTTGTACAGTATATTTTCTTTTTTCCGACCTCAACTGGTGTCAGTCAGTTTCTTTTGACCTGAAACTGAAGGCCATTTCTACACCAAAGCTCCACCAACCCAACAACTTGTTTTTAATTACTCGAATGAAAGTTTTTGTCTGGGAAGTTTATATATGAGCTCATGTACACACAAAGTCTACACATACATTTGTTGTCAGACGCCTGTCTAGACACTGTCATTTATTAGCAGTCTTTCTGTAGGTCTCCAGTAATGAGGTAAAAAACAGACCAGAAGCTTATACGGTATGACAGCAGTAAACACAAAAAAACAACCAAATCTTCTATTAAAGTTTGGGGGCAAAATGTTTCACAGACTTCAAACAAGATATAAAAAGAAGTCACACAAATTGAATAAGTGTACAAGGTCTTGTTTTAAAGTATAAGGCCCATAAACTCTTCTTTTCTTGGAGACACCAAAGATAATATTTGAAACCCAGCGATCCTGCAACAGCTGTTAATTCTAGAGTGAGTGTGTGTGTGTGTGTGTGTGTGTGTGTGTGTGTGTGTATTCCTGGTGAGCTGTTGATAGTGGGGAGAGCCCAACATAAGGGTGAGGCATTCAGAAATACACACTGAAGCCCGACTCGACACTATGTAAGTGCCAAAGCATCTGATACAGAGCTTGGGGCATGAAACTCCAGCCCTGTCACTTTCACTATCTCACACTCTCACACTCACACACTCACACACTCACACGGCTTCAGTCTTACCCTGCTCCTCCCTGCGATAGCGTTTGTACAAGGCGTATTTGGCCGGGTTGTCTGCGACTGTGAACTTGCCCAGCAGGGCGACGATCACCTGAACACACACAGACACACACAGACACAAAGAAGAAGAAGAACAAACTTAGCTGTTAGCTGACAGTTAAACCCTGAATCTGTTGAACAAGCTGTACCAATTTTGAATTTCATTTATTTATCTTTAGTGATCTGATGGAGGCTGATGGGTAATATTATATTATTAATATATAATATTATATTATTATTATAAACAAATGATTATATGATTATTGTTAAGTCAAGAAAAACCTAACATTTGTGGTTTGTGCTCAATTTACTGTTAAATTACGGTTGCTCTGGTTACCTGCAGTTTAATGTACATCGAGCAATTATTTAGACTGGAGCTTCAATAGAACTTTCTTAACAATAAGTACGTCAGTTCACATACGGTTTCTTGTCTATTTTTAACATGTATTTACATTTTCTATATTTACTTCATCTATTCATTTTATTTTACGTTTGTCGACCTTGTTGTGATTTGATGCCTGCTGCAGATCAAATTTCCTTCGGGATAATAAAGTGAAAGTTGTGTTTCAGATATTGTTTCAATGCCATTTTAATGGCCTTAGCTTTTGCGAGTGAAAATTTCACCTTGGATATGTCTTATGTTAACAATCTGGCCAATCAGACAGACACATTAAATTCTGTGTCTGTATGTTAATCAACATGTCAAATTGACAAAACTCACTGAAGATTTAATAAAAACTTCAACATCAGCCGGCATCTGTTGAACCCTGACTTCAACCCGTATGTCATCACCAGATCCTAATTAAGTTGTGTTGATGCATGTGCGTGCGTGCGTGCGTGCGTTAGCCACCTGTCTGACTGTGTTATTTGAGCTGATGTGGAGGGTGTTGGTGACTCCTCTGGGCAGATAGAAGGCCTCCTCCCCCCGTGCTCCTCCCGCTCCTCTCTGACCTCCCCGCACTGTCACCGGCCTCCTCAGATCCATCTGGACCTTGATGAAACCAGTATACACACCAGTAGGATTCTGAGAGAGAGAGAGAGAAAGAGAGAGAGAGAGAGAGAGAGAGAGAGAGAGAGAGAGAGAGAGAGAGAGAGAGAGTTATGAGTTATGTTACTATAATAAAAACCACTTTATTTAGTTTATTTAAAAAAAATAATATATATTGACTTACATTGTACAACATTGTACTAGCTGCTTTAGTCATACCGTACACATTTTAATTTAAGAGATGCATATACAATTTTGACATTGACTTGTTTATGTAATTGATTTGTTATTCCATATCCGATTCTCAAATTTTTCTACACACTGACAGAAAATAGTGAGAAATTCTGGTTATAAACTTGAAAAGGTAACAATGTTCATCTTCACACCTGACAAAAAACAGTAAACAGTGAAATTTGCTTGAAAAAAAATACATACAAAACAATCCCAATCAAATCAGGCAAACTAAAGTGAACTAAAAACACAAAATCACAGTGTATTCATACACAGTGCTATGTGCTATATGATCTCTCCAGAAGCGACCAGTTCACCCAGTGTGTTCTGCAGGACAGATGGTCCCAGACAGAGGAAGAGCATCTTAATCTCATTACTCCATATGGGGCCTGGACAACTGTGCGTGCAAATGTACGTACTGTAAGTGTGTGAAGGTCTCAAGCCGACAAACGAGTAGAATAGAAGTCAAAAGACACAAGCTGAAACTAGACAGGGTGACAAAGGGAGACATGCAGCATCTGCATCACTGATGAAGTGATAAGATAGAAGGGAAGACAGAATTAGAAAGAAAGGTGTGGGAAAAGACTACTGTCTGCATGCTTTACATTTGCCCCACACCTGAGCTAATTCAAGGTTGAAACAAGCTGCAAAATATCTTCTAGTCATGAATTTATTTCTCTGGTTTTTACTGACTTCCCCAGGAACAATTTGAATCCCCCAACTTCCCCTGTATACAAAATGCTTCTGAAAGTTACATTATACTCCATATGATTATTTAATTGTGTCATTTTCAAAATATCTACATTTTCTTATCTGGTAGACATCCCACAATACAAATCCTCTTCTCTGCCCCAAATACTTTATTTTTACTAGATTCAACATGGTTATGGTGCGTCATGGTTTTGAATACAACTAAAGACACCTTTCACGCTGCCAAGGGAAACAGTGTGGGGGAGAACAATAGCAGGAATCACATCACATCACTCTGATGTGACTGCTGAGGAATGCTGGGGAGCCGGAGGACGGCAGCGTGGATGTTGAAACAGCAGCACGCCTTTAAATGTCGAGATTAAAAGCCAGCAGGACTCTAAGGGTTTGGACATCACAGCTGCAATTTATATTAACAGGTTATTTTTTTTAGAATAGGTGGTTAATTACAGTAAGGCTTTTGGCGTATTTATTCAGGAACACACAAGATTACAGAAAAGTTTGTGACTTTACAAACAGCTGTTCTGTAGATCTTTCGATCATAATCACATCATTTTTCTCAGCAGATCAAGTTTGCCCAATTGCATGGGCTTGTAGATATTCAAATTTCCATTTGTCTAAACATTTTAAGGACTCAAATAAGTTTCCAGTTACTAATGGACTTCAATTTCAGTTTCACTTTCAATCTCGTTCTTTGGAGGTAACATGGACAATTTACATGGACAAAAGTAACTCCTATCAGCAGTGGTGGAAGTAACTAAGTAGATTTAGGTACCAAGTACTGTAATTAAGTTCAATTTTAACATAATTGTACTTTACGCGAGTATTTTCATTTTATGCTACTTAATACTTCGACTCCCTCCCTATAGTTACTTTTTACATTACTTAACTAAAGGATCAATTACTTCATCCACCAGTGGATATCAATAGCCTAACAAGCCAGACCCACATCCAGATGTCGGGTCTGGGAACTCACCATTGATAGGGCTCAATCCGAGGGGCGGGATAAACGGTTGTCTTTCAAATTCCCTCTGAACGTAATAGGACAGCGCTACAACCAGGCAGAGCAACGAAGAACGTAGTTGATAGATTAAACTTTTGCCGTATCCGGTCGGCAAAACTCCGAACACATCTTCCTTTTTTAAAAATGACTTCAGTGCCGTTCTTTGTTCTTTTCTCAAAGAAAAGCTGAACTCCAAGTCTTCCAGAAGACCGCCGTTCACCAGCAGCAGCAGCCATAAGCCCGCCCACCGACTCTATACACGATGTGATTGGCCTGACCAGAGTTTGGTTTTTCCAGCTCGCAAGCCAACGGAGAGTGGCTATTACCACCTGGCTGCAAAATAAATTTGCTGCCACTAGGCTGCATCTAGATTTCTAGGCTAGGATATCAAGGCTTTTTAAATTGAAACACAGGTATAATTGTGCGTTGAATATCCTTGATGACCATGCAACGTTTTCATACAAGTCACAATGTTGTTTATTGTTTATTAAGGATCCCCATTAGTCATCACCATAGTGAAGACCATTCTTCCTTGGGTCGAGCACAAGACAAACAAACAAATATTATAAAGCAACATACATAGTTATATCAGAGCAATGAAAACATCCTGAATTGAGTGAGTGAAACGGCTGCTTCGGCACTGTGGTAAATGTCATATTGCAGTCTAATGGTAGTGGCAGCTGCATACAGAATATCTACAGGATCCAGTGTTGGTAAAAGAGTGCCTTGTACAACTGTTCATCTGTTATGAAAGTAGAAACACATACAATACATACAACTCACTGACTCAGCCAGTGTGTGTGTGTGTGTGTGTGTGTGTGTGTGTGTGTGTGTGTGTGTGTGTGTGTGTGTGAGACTCACAAGCGTCATTTTAAGGTGGTCTTTGGTCAGCATGTTGTACTGCTCGATCTTCTGCCTGATTTCCTCCCTGCTGAACTCTGTCCGTAATTCTCTCTCCTTCTCCACATCCTGACAAATAACAGAGAGAGAGAGAGAGAGGGATGAAAAATGACACGATAAGTAACAAGTCAACTGAGATCATAAAACAATACAATCTCTGTTAAGACAATAGCAGCAGGACACATGGACGAGTGCACAAGTAGAGTTCTTCCTTTATATACAGTTTATATATAGCTTGTTTATGTTGTTTAACAGGGCTTTAGGGTAAAATAGAGCTTTGTGGTATTCTTTCATGTGACCCAGCCTACTTATAGGATAATAAGGAGCGAGGAGATGACTTAATAAGTGCACTGAGAATCAAGCACAACATAGAGTACAATTAAAAAATAGACCTTTTATCAAAGCATTGCGGCAAGACCGTATTAGCAACCAGTATATTTCCTCCTTTTCCCCAAAAATCATCTCAGACTTGGACTCAAAGTGTAAAAAAAATGCCCTCACTGCTGGAGGGTCGGCACATGACAAAAACACTTTTCGAATCAGCATGGTTCCCATGCTGTGTGACTGACTTCCAACTTTATACAAAACATGGAAATCTCCTGCAGGAAACTCAAAATATGCAAGAAAGAAAAGGCTAAAACAGTGGTTTGTTCTACTGAGTGGAGGCCATGTGGACTTGAATAGTGTGAACAACTGATTCAAACAGCTTGTGATGTGTGTGATATGTAGGCTATGCACACATGCGTTTGTCAAGTCAGCTGCACAAGAGGCTTTACTGTATGTGAGGACTCAGCAGTCGACACTGCGTTGATGCATAAATAACTGTAGAGGGTGGGGAAGGTCATAAACAGAGGTTAGCTGACAGAGAAAGTTCTAGATATAGACAATAGATAAACACATCTACAGCACACAGAGACAAACATCTGCATGTGAGTAGCAACCAGAAATCAACACTTCCAAGCACGCTTACACAATTATTATTATTTTACAGCAGCTGCATCACATGTAAAACTATATTTTAGGTCACACGACAAAGCCCAAAATGTCCAATCCGTTGTAAAGAGCCCGTCCACTGACCTTAGAACCAATTAAAATGTAATACAGATGCATGGTTTTCAGGAAAAAGGTGGAACATAGACAAACATAATGTCCCCACCCTGACTGCTAGTAATAAGAAAAACATTCTGGGCCGATGCAAACATTACATAAACAGGCTTAGACGGGACTTCTGTAAGGGGGCGCGGGGGGTTACTCCCCCGCGAATTTGTTTTGATAAACAAGCTAGAGCTGGGCAATTTTTTCCCCTAAAAAAATCTGCGATTATTTTATAAAAACTCGATTTTCGATTAGATTTTTACCCCCTTCCATTTAAAACTAAATAACTGCGAACTGTAAATATATTTTAAAAATATATATTTATTGTATTTAATTAAAGTGCATCAACATAAACAACATTGCACAGGCAAACCCTTTCTCTAACTGAAAAGTCACTGTGCAACAAAGATTTTTAAACATCCAAATTATTTATACTGTATTTGGACTGAAAAAAAATCTAAAAAAATCGATTTTTTGAAAATATGAATCGATTTGACCTACCAACTCGATTTTTAAATCAAATCGATTTTTTTCCCAGCCCTAAAACAAGCCTCCATTTCTCTCAGCAAGACGCAAAAAGAGTCTGAAAAGTTGCTAAGCAAGAAAGCCGCCAAGGCAGCACTGTGTAAGCGTGTCATATCAATTACATTTAGCTAGTTCGGGTTCGGGCCCGGAGGCTCGTCCAGGGAGGGCACTGCTGACCCAATGCCCGCATTTTCTCTGTCTCATCATTATTAATTACACCATTTTGCGACAAAATAAGGAAACACTATATGTTGGCCTCTGGAGACTTGCCTTTTTTCACATATCATGTACTAAATTTAGATAAAAATAATGAACTGATTAAAAAAAAAAACATCAGTTGCAGCCTTAATCCACATTTACATACAGTGTGATGACTAAAGCATTTGTCTTCACCCGTTTACTAGTGAGCTCTTCTTTCGACTATCCCAAATTGTATTGTGTGTCAACAAAACAACCAAGGCCATGAAGACAGAAAGCTACATTGTCTTAAAGTTAATTAATTTTAAGCCTTAAAACAAGTGACGATCTACATGTATAAAACGGGATGCAACAGCTCTAAAGTCTGTCCTGATGGTTTATATCTTCTGTCTTATGTGTACAGTATGTGAGTGCCAATGCAGACTCTTCAGACTGAATTCAAATCTCCAGTGTAGTGTGTGCTTACATGGGCATAGTACAGACCTCCTCTATGTCTATTAAAAACCACACACACACAAAAACACACAGCACAATCCAGGGAGGCTTTGAAGGCACACACACCCTTATATGGAAAACACACACTGCTGGAAAGACAAGGTGCCAGTGCAGCATGTGCGCACGCACACGCACACGCAAGTTGCAGAGTTTCTAACAATGTAATGCCAGTCTGTTTGCAAGCTAAAGGGAATTACTCACAACATTAAACATGTTTGGGTTAGATTAAAAGAGAATTTCGATGATCCCTCTGCAGTAGGTGAAGACAGGTGAAACTACAGAACTGCTGATATGTGGCGTTAAAACTATTGTCGATTACAAGAAAAGGATCTTCTTTCTATTCCGGTTTTTATTCTATTCTATTGGAAGATTCCAATAGGATCATTAGGCTGCATTCAGCATCCATAAATACGTTGTTATGTAGAAATTGGGACCGTTTCATTTTTGTCTCAAATCGCAGGCATCTCTCCTTGATCCGCTAGCTGCCTGCCCCCTGAATACCACGTTCCAGCCAATCACCTACAAGATGGTTGGGGGAGGGGGTGGGGTTTAGTGAGCGTGCATTGTGATTAAGTAGCGTGAGTTGTTGATTGGCTGGAACGTGGTTTGTTGTATTTTGGTGCACAGCCTGTGCCCCTAGTGTTTGTTTAACGTTTACGACCCCTGTGTTGTCTCCCGAGACCGGGCTTTGTCACCGGGTGTACTCAGGGGGCAGGCAGCTAGCGGATCAAGGAGAGATGCCTGCGATTTGAGACAAAAATGAAATTGCTCCGAAACATGCAGGAACTCATAGTGCACCTTTAAGTTAGTACACAAAACATTTGCTGAGAAATCAGTTGGTCAACGCTGATTTAGTATTGATTTACAGTAGGTCAACATTTTTGATGATTGATATTTAAGTCATTTATTGTGGAAAAATGCCAAACATTTGCTGGTTTCAGCCTCTCAAAAGTCAGCATTTGCTTTTATATGAATGTTAACCGAAAATCTTTGGGTTTTGCTGGTCGTTCGGACAAAACAAGCATTTGAAAAGTAGGGATAGATTTTTTTTTATCTATCCTGCTTCCGTTACAAATCTGCGGGGACCAATCACAAACTGGCTTATCCACCTGGCGCGCTATTGGCGTGTTTAACACGATGACTACAGAGAAGTGTCCAAGCAGCTTCTTGTTTACATTCAACAAGCCGGCCACCGATGCGCAGCAACCCGTTGATGCCGCTGTCGCTGCTATGTCACCCGCATCATTGGTCTGATTGGTTTTAGGACTATCCAATTGCTTAGAGTCATTTGAACTATGCCCGTTGATCACGCCTCTTGTGCAGTAGAAAATACAGAGCAGACTCCCCAGACTAATTGACATTGACAATTAAATTGAAAGAAATAATTTAATAGATTATGGGAGGTACTAAAAGTTGGTGCAAAACAAACAACTACAGACACATTCAATGAAAATGTTATCAGTTTTAAAAAAATCTCTCATATTTAAACCCTATATTGGTGCATAAAGCAAACTCCTCAGGGACGGTGACCCGTCTGTGTGCATGTGTCTGTCAACCTGACAGTTTGACCCCCCACCCCCTCCCCATTCTGTCTTCACTTTAAGCACCTGCCGGGTCAAATGAGTCAAAGCTTACTATTACCAGGAAGTGACAGGTAATGAGATTATCTGCCATTTTACCATCCACAGAAAGAAAAAATGAAGAAAAGAAAACACTTGCTCCATTATATGAGAGCTTCGGATACAGACCCATGGTGATGTTATTGGCCCATATAAATATCATTCTAGTCCTCATGAGTATGCATGCCAAGTGTGTCCAGTTCCGGATAGAGAGGGTTAAGAGGAACTAGGAGGGTGTTAGCGACCAAATCCAAACAAACAAGAGAAGCAGAGCACAGCGGAGCTACAACACAATGAGGTCATGGTCCTATTTAAGAGCACAGCGAATCCTCCCACTGAAGCTGGAAGATCAACACTGGACAGGGGAGGGGAGAAAGGAGGACAGAGGGAGAAGACAAAGACAGACGGTAGCTGTGTTTCAATAACAAAGAAGAATAAAGAAGATGATTTGCACCAGAAACGGATAATTATCTCACTTAACAGTGTTTTCCCTAGGTTTGTGGAAGACTTAAGTGCACATATTTGGCGTTGGGTTTAGGGGGTCCTCCTTAAAGAAAAATTTGAAGTTTCCAGTTAAAAAAAACATGCAATTTAACTCCATTTTGAACTATTACTATCACCATATCCATGTCTAAAATGTTGGAAAAGCTGGAGCGGATCATAAGTATATAACTCACAAAGCTTAAAGACAAAACTTAGTCCACTGGGGACCAACTACAATCAATAGATCTGAGGAAAGTCATTTAGTTAGTTTTGATGCTCACATTGATTTTACATTCAGCTTAGGTGCTGCCCAAAAAGGCTTGGGTGCTGCGCCTAAGCCTTATAATGGTAGGGAAAACACTGATTCCAGATCTTTAAGTTTTAAGACGAACATTGAAGCTGTGAATGCTGATTAGACAGAAATATAAAAGACACTTCATTTGGTAATTTTAAATCAGCCAAAAACTCCTGTTATGACAGCAGATCTATTCTTCATCACCCTGCTAGAATAGACTACTAGAGAAAAGCATTTGATTCAATATTTAGGGAATAATTAAATTGCATGTCTACACTTGTTGCAAAGAGAAGAGCATTAAAAAGCAGAACAGACTCTACTTTGGCACCAGAGCTACCAGGAAACACCAAAACAAGCAGAAGAGATGGAGAAAATAAAAAGTGACAAGGCAGAAAAAGAAGAGCTAAGGGGAAACAGCCAGAACGATAACGTTTTATCTTTATCTCCATGTCAGAGTCTCCCTGTTCCCTGACTGCTGTTTAACAATAGCTCAGGTGGTTAAAGTTTAGTCTGCATGTTGGTATGTATGAGACAGATATGGCTCTTTTTTTTTTTTCTTCTTCAAACTTTGATCACACACACCTGCAGCATTGCTGCCTTTGTTAAACACTGTCCCGCTCGTCTGCATCCACTGTCTGTAAATAGATGACATCACCATGTAAGAGTGTGTGTGTGTGTGTGTGTGTGTGTGTGTGTGTGTGTGTGTGTGTGTGTGTGTGTGTGTGTGCGTGTGTGTGTGTGCGTGCGTGTGCAGAAATAACACGCTTAGCTCGGCTAAATAGCGCCTAAAGCAGTGGAGTGTTTGTGTGTGTGTGTGTGTGTGTTATAAGCAGACTAAACAGTGGTTTGGCTGTGCTAACTAAATCTAACCTATATTTTAAAGAGGACAAGAAAGACATTTTATTTCTGTCCCTGTGTTTACTTACTTCCTCTAAGCTATGTGTGTTTGAAATGACCATAGGGTTATATCATACTGGTCCTGCTGCTAGTCGGACGTGTTCCTCCAATTGTTCAACCAACCTTTTTTACTATTTTGACAAAATCTTTATTTACTAATTAGTTCCGGATATTTTCCTAAAATGTTTTTCAAGGTTTCCTTGAATCTACTTTGGGAGTAATTATACAGAAAATAGAGATACATTTCTGAGATTGCTTTTTTATTTTATTTAGCTAGCTGCGAGTTTAAGCAAAGTAACTTTTTATTTATCAGTTACTTTCTGTATCAGTTATTCTGACAATCATTCTCTCAGTGTGGTCATTAAAATATCAGAACATAGTGAAATATAATAAGTTAAGCTGTGCAATGATTAAAACATTGTCTAGGTTTCTCTAGTTTGGCATGAAATTATAAGTAATTAACACGGTCTCCATTTTACATACTTGTTTCTGTTTTTTTTAGGTTTCGTTTTTTTAGAAAACTTGGAAATGATCGAAATTTACGGACCTGTAAAATAAAGTGTTCCTTCAGTAAAACCTTCAAAAATGTTCCAATAGAGGCTTTCTGCAAAATCCTCAAAACATAAGTGCCTTTCATAAAATCTCTGGTGAAACTTAATCAATGTTTGGTCTGTTTGTCTATCTAATGTCCATTTTTCTACCCTCTCTATGTTACTTCCTGTTGAGTCCACGGGGGGAAGTTGAGATCGGCCACACCTTTCCTCCCAGCATTCCTGCACTAATGGGTACACACGCAAGCATGTACAGCGCCACGTTAATGTGCTGTACAAGTGGAAGTGCTCACACCTTTCCTCTATAACAAGACGATCCTCAGCTAATGGACAGAAACAAACTCTCTTCTACTTAAGTGGACCTTCCCGAGTTAATGGACTCTCAAACAGTAGATACAATGCAGCCTTGATAAAGCCTTTTATAGATCGCTCCATCTGGGTTATGCATAGGGTTGGGCATCGTTTGGATTTTAACAATTCTGATTTCAATTCCGATCCTTCCTTTTGATTCCGGTTCTTATCGATTCTCGATTCAGAGTCTTTGAGGGGTGGAGTTGAAACGGGTCACATGCCTATTTTCACAAATAAGAGGAAGGTTTTATTTTGATTCAATGGTGGTTTGCAATTTAACAGGGCTATTTCAATAAAATAAAGCCACACTAGAGCGCTGCTTACTGCGCTCCAAGTCTGCAACCCAACCAGCCCCCGGCCGCTTTGGAAACCAAAACTTGCGCCTATTAAATTGGGAAGCGATGATCGGATTTGAAACCAAATCCTCAAACCGATTCCAATAAAAGAAACGATTCTAGTGGAATCCTAATTTTTGAAACGATTCCAAGTAGGAATCGGTTCTCAATGCCCAATCCTGGTTATGCAGAGACAAGTACGATATAAGCTATTCAGCAACCACAGCTGTCTTTTTTTTCTATAAACTAACTTATGTAAACACTATTCGTTTACACCTGGGTGACTTCCAGAGCCTCAAGGCTGAAACAGATACCTGCGTGTTTGGTTTGAAGCTGTCCTGTCTTGCATATACCGTCTTGGTATAAGTGTTTTCGATATGAAACTGCAGTTAAAGCACTAATATCAATTACCAATCTGAATCTGCAAAGTAACTAAAGATTTTCAATAAATGTAGTGGAGTATAAAGTACAATATTTCCATCTGAACGGTCGTTAGGGCTGGGCAATATATTGATATTATATCGATATCGTGATATGAGACTAGATAACGTCTAAGATTAAGTGTCTTTTCCTGGTTTTAAAAGGCGGCATTACAGTAAAGTGATGTACTTTTCTGCACTTACCAGACTGTTGTAACTGTTCTATTATTTGCCTTTTCCCCACATTGACATTATGTCCACATTACTGATGATTATTTATCTAAAATCTAAGTGTGAAGATATTTTGTTAGAGCACCAATTGTCAATCCTAGAATATCGCCGCAATATCAATATGTAGGTATTTGGTCAAGAATATCCTGATATCCGATTTTCTCCCCATCGCCCAGCGCTAATTGTCGTAGTAAAGAAGTAAAAAGTAGCAGAAAATGAAAATGCTCAAGTAAAGGACAACTACCTCAAAATTGTACTCATAAGTACAGTAAAACTGCCGGATGTTTCTTCAGAAGAGAAGAGAAGAGGTCAAAATGGTTCTATTGTCTTTGCAAACAGAGAAGTGAAACCTGCAGACTAAACCAGCAGGACCACATAGAGACAAGAAGCCGGGCTCGACACAATGATGTGAACCACAGTGGACTACTGACATCGCCCCGCAGTACTACGGTCGGTGTGTTTCCACAGTGGTTCAGTAAGTACAACATGGACAGCAGAGTACAGGATAGGATACACAGTTCTGGTTCAACTCTCTGCGAGGAGTCTGTGAGGAGACCACAAGGAGGCTGTTGGGAGGGCTGGGTGGTCCTCTGTCAAGACCTTAACCAACTACAACAAAGAGGAGGGGAAAGACGAAAGATGTGGAGGAGAAGACAAGCAAAAGAAAAAAGGGGGAGGTAGTAGGAGGAGGTTAGAAGAAAGGGGAAGAGAAGAACTAGGGAGGAAAATGTGGAAGGTTGAAGGACGAGGGAGGAAGAGAAAAATAAGAAAGACTGATTACAAGTGAAGAATGAGGATGTGAAAGGGGAGAAGGAGGAACGTGCAGTAGAGGAGACGGAGACAAACAAGAGGAGAACGAGAAAAATCAAGAAAACGTCTTTCTCATAATGAAATTAATTTTCTATTTTTAGTAGTAATACTATTCTGACCTCATGTTTGAGAAGTGTCCCTGGCTGCCTCTTTCCAAACTCAACTACTACTGTAGTCATGCAGTTAATTTGGTTGCCTCAGAGATAAATAGAACATTTAAAACATGTCCAATGTTGGTCAGCTCACATTGGAGCCGCTGTCTAAACTGCTGAGAAATGTTCTCATTAGACTGAGAAATGGCTTTTATTTAAACAGGCACTGCTTAGCCAACTCTCTCTCACACACAAACACATTGATTTCATGTTTGGTTTGAGTTGTTCCTGAAGTGAAAAGGTTGCAAAATACAAAACAGTAAAAAGGTTGTTAAATTGCACACATTTGTTAACACAAGAGGAATTGAGCAACATGCGCGGAGAAGTGTGGGTTATGTGGGAGGTGAGTAAGCATGTGGGGTTTGAGATTATGAAACATGGCTCGGACCTTGGGAGGAAAAATTGAGGTGTGTAGCCTATGTGTTTGCGTTTGAACACAGTGAGCCAACAAGACGTCCTCAGGGGAGTTTTATTTGTCAGAAAGCTAAACACCACTGGATACGGTACATGCATGTAGGGCTTCAGCTAATGATTGTTTTTATTAGCTAATAACTTGTTTTTCTTGTTTGATTCCTCTTTCACCGCTTAGTCCATAAAGTGTGGAAAATAGTGACAAATGTCTTCAAAACAGCTTGCTTTGTCTCAGCAACAGTCCAAACCCCAAGGATACTTAATTTTACATCAAAACAAAAAGAGAAAAAAATAGAAATGCCTCACATTTGAGAGGCTGAAGTCAAAGAATATTATTTTTATTATGAAATAATTGCAGACTGATTAAGTGACCATTGCAGCTCTAATGTTGATTTTTTGTATTAATACCAGCACTAACTCATTATTATATTCTACCTTTGTAATTGTGTAGCGGGAATATATATATAAAAGGTATATATACAAGGTTTTATAGCGATAATGAAGACATAAAATAAAATTCTGAAATTAAACAAATTTGGGTTTATTTCTGGGCTCACAGCGAATATGCACAATATGCATTATTTTAAAGACCTAATAATGAGCAAAATAGTACACTGAGTCAGATACACATACATGTACACACATGCTTGTGGACATGGCTCAAGACTTAAAAACTCAGACTCTAAAATAACTTCATAAGATTAATGTTATGTTATATAAATCTACAGTCTTGCATCATCAACTTTCATGTGGAAAAACAGCATTGTTAATGCTATTTAATGACATGGTTAAACTCCTACGAAGCCACAAAGACAAAATATAATCTAAAGAAATTCAACAAAAGAAAGCAAAAGCAAACAAACAAAACTCCAGTAATGAATGATAATGAAAGCAAGGTTCACACTCTTAACAGCCTCTATGAGTCAGATATGAAGCAACAGAACAAGGCGCCAGTCACCATCAGTCATATCTGACAACTTTATTACTAAATGACCCTCAGTCTGTCGGACACTCCGCCTACCTGAGAATCATATAGAGCCTCTGGGTACCTCCAACATAGGGAACAGTCATTAATGCATACGTTTAGAACGTGTTTTCAACTCTCTGCTAACATATTAATATGAGGACAATGTCCAATTCCATTCCATTATACACATATTAGGTAACAACATGAGCTTTTCTCTGGTGCCACAGCAAAAACGCCAAAAACTTAAAATAATAACAATGTTTTTCTCCTTATTTTTCAGCCATCCAACACATTTCTGGTGTTCAGCTTTATGAGCTTTTTTTCTTTACTATTTCCTTGTATCATTTAGTGACATTGAAAGTTTTTAACAACACAATCTCTCCACAGTTGAACTGCTAAAGTTTCAACCTATCTTAAGAAGACATTTTGTCGATTTAAATCCAGCCCTGTGTCACCTTAGTGTGGGCAGATGAATGGCTGATCTCGGCAGACCGCTGCCATTCATCTGCATACACTGCCCACACTGACATGACACATCTGGATTAAAATCAGCAAAGTATCCCTTTAATGACAACCATTTAATTCCACATCTTAAATCCCTATAGGTAATTTCCTACAATAAATCCAGTTTGGTAAGAAAAAACTTACAAAAGTCAACAGCTTGCTTTTAGTCATCTTATATTTTATGCAAGGTATTCACAACTCATGTGAAAAAGTAGAAATGAGTCCAAATGTGGTATCAGAGTACAACAAGTTGTTGCTGTGATACAATGGACAAAATGAGGGTGTCAAAGGCAGGTGTGTCTGTATGGGGCCAGATAATGTAACAATACCTGTGAGATGTGTGTGTGTGTAATAATGACTATAATGCCGATCTAGTTACCTCTGCAACAGTGGGAAATCCCTTCCAAAGAGCCTGAACGCACACACAAAACACACACTTTCCCACATCAAGCTAGCCAAAACACAGACTGAGTGATATCCAACAACATGTTCAAAACCACCACTAAGCTCAACATAATCATCAGCCAGCACCATCCAGAACCCACAGACCTTTAAGGTTTTTAGTTGGAAATGTGTGCAATTCACCATGTGAGTAAGTTCAGCGTTGGTATTGTTCCTCCATTTTAAGTGTCTCATGATACAACTAATGACACACAGGATGATGGGTTATTTTGCACGCAAGTCAGTCAGTCACCATTATTATGTGTAAAGCCTAACATTATGCATGGTATGGTGTGATGAGTGGGGAATGCCATTTACTGCAATAACACTGTTTCATGTTATTTCTGAACACATTACACTTAGTTATTCAGCAGCAGAGTCTGAATCCATTGCTTTTAAATGACAACAATGTTGATGAATTAGCATAGTTTTTTCCATTTTTATATCACAATAAAAGTAATAAAAGTTGTAACTTTAAAAAGGGGGCAGTTCAGGGGCAGTTCACCCCAAAATCCAAAATACACTTTCCTCTGACCTGTAGTGCTATTAATCAGTACAGATTGTTTTGTTGCGAGTTTCCCAGTGGAAGAGATGTCCACCGTCTCTTGAATATACTGGAACTTGATGACACGTGGCTTGTGGTGCTCAAAGCGCCATAGAAATACATTTAAAAAACTGAAAAAGCAATGTCTCTTTCCAGAAATCTTGAACCAGCTACTCAAGGTAATTCACAGACCTGGATGTGAACACTTTTATGAAGGACCTATTTTCATTTAAGTAATTGTTTTTTCTTAAAATAACTTACTTATTTGATTATCAAAATTGTTGTGATTAATTTGCTGTTGATTAATCGAGTGACTAATTTGTTTAGCTGGAAAACATTTTTGATATGTACTGAGCAGGACATTTCACAGCTGAAAAATGTACTTCTCAATAATGGAATAAATATACCTCAAACATATATTTGACATTTCAGTACGGCAGTTTTCATGTTACTTATGGGCATCTTCCTCTAATAATGTCTGTGTTTAATTAAGAAGGAAACATTGCTCACACGTTAAACTCGCACCTTAACATTCAGGATTCAGGAACAGCTTTCCTACCTCTCGCCCAGACTTTAACCACAACACTAAGGGCGCTGACACACCAACCCGATTATCGGCCGTTGGACAGTCTGGCGAGGTCAGTGACTCGAGTGTGTTCTGTGTGTTCTGTGCCGTCATCAGTCGGAGGAGCCGTCTGCCTTCATTTTGGCCAATTTGACTTGTTGAGTTGGTGGGAGGGCGGTCGGACTCAATGACCAATCTGATTGGTGAAGTGCTAACCCAGAAATGATGAGCGGGATGAGCGTGACAAACTCCTCTCAAAATCTGACGAAAATCTTTTAAACTGACCTTTGTCAATCTGAATTGAAGACCGATTCAGCAACTGCACGGCCTATCTCTCGCTTAAAATGTTTTCAGAAACACGTTTCGTATTTTATTTTCGTAAAATACGAGATCAGCGTCGCTTCGGTGTGTTCCGAGGCACTTTTTTGACCAACTCTGGGAGGCAGTCAGTCCAACTGCCTTTTCTGCCGACGGTCGGCCGTCGGGTTGGTGTGTCAGAGCCTTAACTCTCACACCTCTTTGAACCTTCAGAGAAGGTGGTTTTCAACACATCAACAAACACTATCAGTAAACCTGCCTTGTCATTTATCAGTATTCAGACACTCACTTTCTCTTTTGCACATCAAACAGGGCACCAAACCGCCTCAAAGTGCGCTGTGGTTTGGTGATAATGGTCTGCCCGGAGATCACAGCTGGTCTAAACTGCTCCCAGATGAGTTTCTAAGTGAAGACTGGTATGTGATGGGATAGCTTACAGAGCATGGTGGCAACAGCAGAGACCAACCAACACATGCTTCATTACTGATCATAGCAGGGCAGAAAGGCCCACCCATTTTTATTCAAACACACTTAAATAATTACACATTTTTAAACAGCAAAACCAATTTAAACTTCTAAACTTTAAGAAAAGGATGACAGATGACCCCAACAACTGTAAAATTATTCAGAAAAGTACGCAGATACCGATCTATCGGATATACTGTACTGTAATTAGGAGTACCAGCATATTCCCGCATTTGGAGGCTGTGAAAAAGCAAAGAAGTTCTGATATTTTCAAGCAAATACATTCAAATAACAACCTATCATAGAGCAAAATTGAGAGGACAGGAAAATGGCATGTCAAGTCAAAATACAGTTCTTTAGTGCCCTTACGAGGCAGGTTACATCTTGTAATATGATTCTACGAGTGGTCAGTTTCTCCACAGAGAGGTAAAATGAAGAGGGGGAAGGAAAAGGAGGAGAAGGGGGAGGGTTTAGAAACCACTTGACCACCTGTTCAGAGAGTCTGGACATGAGCTGTACAGTAGAGTCTGTTTTAAGGCAGCTGGTTGCGTGATTCAACACTGACACACAAGGCAAGTAGGACTGGATAGATACAGGCAATTATTGTAGTGCTGAAAAACTGATGGTCAATTTTATTGTCGATTAATCTGTCTGACTCTATAGTTTAGTCTAGAAAAATACAAGGTGACGTCTTTAAATTGCTAGTTTTGTGTAAAGATATTTAATTTAAAATGGCATAAAAACAGAAAAGCAGCAGCGCTTCACATTTCAGAAGCTGGAAAATGTGACTGTTTGGCATATGTTTGGCATTTGTGCTTGATAAATATACTACTAAAAATTATTTTTGATTAATTTACTTTCAACCGACTAGCTATTTAATCAACTGATCGTTTCTGCAGTTCATTATCATCATCTTGATGTTAAAAGTTTATTCTTGAAGGAACAATCTCACCACGAGGTCCATTTAGTAGCTGTTGTGGAGCATTTTCTGAGAACTTAAAGTCACATTATATGCATCACATCGGAGGTATAGAAGACCTAGATCGGATTATATCGTTATTCCAGAGCCATTATAGGCCAATACACTGTATCTTGAATGCATCCTTATAGATATAGTCTTTCCAACTTTCCCTTTTCCCTCACACACAGTCCTGATAAACACATCATACTCTCCATGACGCAGGTGCCTCTCAAAGGCAGATTTATCTTATTATAAAACAGCCCATTGCTGGGTGTGTGTGTGTGTGTGTGTGTGTGTGTGTGTGTGTGTGTGTGTGTGTGTGTGTGTGTGTGTGTGTGTGTGTGTGTGTGTGTGTGTGTGTGTGTGTGTGTGTGTGTGTGTTTCCAGGCATAAAAGCACTCCGTTTCTGTTTGTAGAGATAGCGAGGGCCGCACAGTTGAGAACAATTCCACTTATGTTTCCTTAGGAAAAGGCAGAAAAAGTCTCATAAAAAGCTTTATGTAACCTGCAGACAGTCAACAGAGACTGGACTTCAAAAACTCCCAACCTGCAATAGGTCTCTGAACACACACATCAACACATCTGTGTTGGCTCAAGATTGACTGATATCATACAGTATGTGCAAAAATAATGACGTTAGCTTTTGTTTGATATTTGACATTAATGCATTACTTTTGGGTTGAAGCTGTGAATAGATTAAATTAGTTATCTACCGTTAAGTAATCTCAATGCAGTAAAGTATGCCATGTGAATTTTATTTTTGTCAGTGTGTGTCAAAGCTTCTGAAGCAACAGTTACAACCACCAAGGGACAATAAAACTTATAATGAAAGTCAGAACTGTTGTGGAAAACTTTGACATCACTGCTGCTGAGAAATATCGAAACACATGAACTACATTTGTTCTGGCAGAAACAAGACTAAAGTAGCTGTTTGTCAATTTGGTCAAAAACCAAAGTAGTGGACAAATTAAAACTTTGACCGGATGATGGCGCTAAATTTTTTTTAAATATATGCAATTTCATTTTTAAAAAGTTACTAAAATATTTAACAAAAAAATGTCAACTTCCTTGAGATTCATCCTCTGGGGATCATAAATGTCTGTACAAATTCCATGGCAAACTATCCACTGGTTATTGATATATTTCAATCTGGATCAAAGTGGTGAACTGACATTGCCATCCACTACAGTGTTAAAGTTAAATCCTTTCCATGAGTTTTGTCAGGAAAAAAAACTTAACGTTAACAAGTTAATGGGATGTTTTCATGAAACTAAAACTAAATCTAAACACATTTTCAAGTCAAGTACCAACTTTAAAAGAACTGGTTGATCAAGTCTCCTGCCCTCATGGACATACAGTACAAACATCAACAGAGACTGAGAACTAACACTTACTCCTGTGTTTATGGTTGGCATGGCAGTGTTGTGAGTCTAAACGCTATAAAGGTTGACTGAAAGGACTTTAAACTGCAATTCACCACACACACACACACACACACACACACACACACCCTCTTTCTGATGCAATCGAAGAAGCTATAATCACAGACTTAAGACGGACTCTTGTGAAATCCTTTTTTGCTCTCATGGTTTTCAATAAACAGATGAACTAGGTGCCACTACTGCATCGTGTAACAACATTAACATTAAGTCGGCCGAAGAAACAACCCAAACTTGAACTTGCAGGCTTATAGATACAATATCAGACAGAAGGCTGCTGCCAAGATAAAACTAGTGCCGAGTGTTTGCCAAATTAAAACTAACATCAAATGCAACAGGAGTAGAAACTATGTCAGGAGCGTGACACAGTTTCAGTCAGGAATCAAGTTTAAAAAAACAGAAGTGGTGTCAGTAGAAGAAATATGTGACACAGTAGTCATGTTTCCATCCAATTGTCAAGCAAATTTTAAGCGAACTTTTAAAACGCGAATTAGAAGCGTTTCCATCAACTGGTTGCAAATAAACTAGCAAACGTAGTTTTGTCACAAGTTGACGTTAAGTATGGTTGTACATTGCAAACCAGCTGGCTAAATCAAAGAGTTTAGACGCTAAGTTCTTTGGCTAAATTGGAGAGACGTAGCATCGTACAAGTTGGCCACCTGTGCATAATACAGGGTTGTGGCAGAGACATTTGGTGTCAGCAAGACAACCATTCACCGCTGTGTACAAGACTTATTGGTGCTAAGAGAACAGGACAGAGGGCTGAGAAGAACAGCCAGGAAGTGACATAACAAAGGAGGAGGAACGGAGGTGAAGAGAGGAGGACGGAGGGGCGAGAAGGACAGGGGGTGAGGTTGAACAGACAGAGGAAGGAAATCTAGACAGGGAGAATGTGAGGAAGGGCAGATTTGGATTCACATGTTTTGTGGACGGGGAACACACTGGATTTAACAAAGCTTGTGTTTTAATGAAAATAAGCCAACGCTGACACCTCTACTGCAGGAACACTTTAGTTACATATTTATTGTATAATTTATCTGTTCACTTATTGTCTATTAGAGGCCTTTGAACTTAACGGATTCTACAGGAATGTAGACAAATCGTGAGCTTAGAATTATAAGATTCTATCTCCGTTTAGGGTAGTTCTGAGATATTGAGCATCAAAGTTTTATTTTATTTTATTAATAACTAAGAAAATATTTTTTTACAAAAATAACACAGGCATTAATAAATACATAAGGGATCAGATTATGTCAAAAACTCAATTTTGGCCAAAAGTGGAGATAGAACCTTATAATTCTCACAAGCTCACGAAATGCTGAAGTGACCGAGCCGTGAATGCTGTTTTAGTGGCTCTTCTTTCCTGACCAAAAACAAGGTAAAAAAAAACAATACTTAAAAAATATGCATAAAATGTATTAAAAGGTGCAATATGTAATACTGACAGCTAGTTACTGCAGTATAAATTCTAAAATAATACTGGAGAGAGTCGTCTCTCCCACACCCTCCTCCCCAGACTCGAAGTTCACATTGGTTTCCAGGCAGAGATCACAGCATCTGCAACAACGTTGCTAGACGCTAGTCTCACATAGCCAGACATTTCTTCACAGCACAGCGGAGTAGCTAACGTTAGATGCTGGCTATATTGACAGTCATAAAAGCCCGTGCTCACGCGGAGCTCTGTACCCAACTGACAGACACACTTTTTCGGCTTAGAATTACAGTAGGAACCGCTAAAAACACAACAACCTCGCCGTCCTCTCCACCTGACGGACAGACACACTTCCTCGGCTTAGAATTAGCTACGGTAAATGCCACTACCTTGCCGTCCTCTCCACCCGACTGAAATACACACTTTATTGGCTTAAAATGATGGCAAAAATCACTAAACACCCTGCAAACTCACAGTCCTCTCTTCCTGATATGCAGGCCCCTCTCTTAGCTTAAACTAACTCACAGTTGTCAGCTACGGCCGCTGAACAGGCTACACGTCGTAAACAGCCGTTGCCCACTTTCCTGGCCCTCCGGTAACGTTAGCAGTTAGCAGGGTTAGCATCGCCGACCAGTCGGGATCACTTTACTGGCAGCGTCTCAATTGTTTTTGCAAGTAACCAACTCGGGTACTAAAATAAAATGCCCATCCCTAGTAGCTGTGATAAATTAGCCTGAAGCTAATGCTTACCTGTTCAGGGGGAAATTAGCCAACTCAGCCTCCTTTTGGGCTCTAAGCTGTCTCCATCTTTCAAATACATCTCCAATATTTACCAGGGGTTTTGTTACGTCTTTGGTCACGCAACTGTTAGAAACATGCAGTTTTTTGAATTATTAAATTTACTGTATATCAAAACTCTTTGCTTGCCCTTGTCATAACCAAGGGACAAATGCAAACAGTAACAATGGGTCAAAAGTAGAGATTGTGTCTTTATAAAAGGGGGTCACGAGCTAAAACTCTTGTGCAACAACAAGATGAACAATAAACGACAAACACACAAGAAATGCCCAAATGGTGCATGAAAAACAGTTTCAGTTTACAGGTAAAGAATGCATAAAGTCTGCAAAGGTTCGCTCAAGCAATAAACTGGCGATGCCATACAGTGGTTTACTGAGTGTGAGAACTAAAGAGAGGGAAGGAAATAGAAGTAGCGATAAGTAGGCATGGGTCGGTTACCGGTTTCATTATATACCGCGGTTTGAAAAAGTCACGGTTACAAAACCACTAACATTTTCTGTCATACCATTCCTAAGGTATGAGCTGTCAAGGGGAGAAACTGTAGTTTAGAAATCCCTCTCCCTGCCAGTGTGCAGTGTGTCTAAAAATAAAATACACTGTGTTCAATGGAAAAAAAATGTGGGTTTTTCTAACCCAAAAAAACAAACAAAAACATTTTAAAGCTGTAATTGTGATATTTTTGCTGAAGGTTATCATACCGTGAGAATCGTATACCGGCCCATGCCCAGCGATAATATCTGAATCTGTCTACCACCAAGGCAGTTAGTCTGTCTATCAGTTGCCCTTGGAGATAAAAACATGAGGTACTTTTCCCACAGCGACAGATAAGGATAGTTGAAATCTAAACTCAACAGTAAAGAATGACCTCACTTTAATGTGGGCAGGGATTACAAAAAAATCCCATTGAAAAAAATAAAAATAAAAAAAGACTCAAAATGGATGCAAAGAAATGATTGTTACGGTGTCTGATAACCAACAGAAATGACATCATGGAAAACACACCTGGTGAGGCCTGCAGGGCGTGGTCAGGTAAAAAAAAATACTGCACCATAAATCTATCAGCTCCGGGAGGGATTGGCTGGTCAGCAGTGGGGGGGAACAACAAACAACCTCCCGTTATTACTGTACTCCATGATGTCTGTTGGCTCCAAGTCATTTGAAAGGCAAAACACAGCCTGCACTTTATTTCTTCAATTGTGAACACTGGTGTCCTTTGTAAACTGGTCACTGGAACAGGACAGTTTACTGTATGATGAAATACCACTTATTTTTCCACAGTGCAATGCACAAAGTTCCTCTGATGGGCCAAGATTATTAATGCTGTACTGTAATACTGCAGCTGAAATCATAAGCTGATATAAAGGCTGGGAAGTGAACATTTATGAGTGGTGTGACTGATGCACTGTTTCTGGAAAGCACTAAGACAGTAATGGGGTTAATGCTTCATGATTTAGGATCCTCTCTGAGCTCAACACCCTCAAACTGAACATTTTAATTTAAAATATTTTAAATGGCATATTTAATAGACTGTGCCAGACTAGCCAAACCTCTCAAATGTTAAATAGTGTCTAAACACAAGTAGCTGTACAAACTTAACAAAATTGCTTCTTTTTTTAATCATAAAATATCTGTTAAAAAACTAAAAAGGCCAAACAAAGCAAGACTAGTACTTGACACTTGTCACTCATAGAAAAAGAAACAAAAATACTGTATGGAAAACATGGAAAGCACCTTCATTTTCAAAGGTTTAGGCTGCCAAAACAGTAGTTTGTCACATATGAGGAGGTGTGTTCGGTTACCTTTTGGTAAAAAGATTTTTTTTTTTTTTTTTAAGTTTAAGGTTCTAAACTTGGTTTTACTTGTGTTGGACAGGCTATAGTTGCCTGAATCAAATACAAAGCAATCTTATACCAGGCTGCATGAGATTCTTGATAAACAAACTTCCTCCCTGCATCTACTTTTGCACAGTGTACATTGTACATTGGCTGTCTTTTGCAACCCTTAGCCACACTTTAGAGCACCAGCTCCGAACTGCAATATTGTGAATACTATATAGGTTTATTGATGCATGCATGAACGTTGATTAAGACAGAGTGAGAAGGTCCAAACTTTTCTTTTTAGAACAGCTCTAGATACCCTACACTATGTAGACCTATATTATTAAGTTATTCATGGTCAGCCGACACTGGTAAGTGAAGAACCAACTGCTGACGTCCATCCATTACACAGGCACAACACAAGCACTGTCAGGGCAAACTACATTAAATGTACTGTACCATGATGGAGGGATATTTGGCTATTTCTGTAAAGCACTTTCTAAAGCCTGTTTAAAATAAGTGCTCTGTCAATAAATTGCATAGTTGTAAAAATAAGACTAATTTTGTGTCTGTGTAAGTGCAAGCAACATGGCCACGAGCTCCAAACATCATGTGAAAGATGATGAATAAAACCACAGTAAGCCTTCAGTCTGCCAGGATGATTTGAATTGAAGATGAGCTGCTTTAGCTGTCCAGTGTGTGTGTGTGTGTGTGTGTGTGTGTGTGTGTGTGTGTGTGTGTGTGTGTGTGTGTGTGTGTGGGTCCTGGGGGTTGGGTGGGATTACCCTTTTTTCATGGGACAGAGCCACTGGTCAGTGTGACATTTCCCAACAGAAACACCATTCACACACTGAAAAGGTGGATGAGTGGGTGAACAGGGGCAAGAATGTATATGTATGTGTGTGTGTGTGTGTGTGTGTGTGTGTGTGTGTGTGTGTGTGTAGGATATAAAGATAAATCCTCGTCCGGCCAGACTGTTACATCTCATTTCCCTGTTTGACCATCCAGACCAATCAGTTCATCACCCAGCCGTCCGTCCATCTGTCTGCCTGCCTTTGTGTCTCTCTCTCCGTTTGTCCTCCATCTCTCTGTTTACTCTCAAGCTTATTAAACTTCTCTTTTTCATACAGTATGGACCTTTAATGAGAAATGTCTCCTCTCTCCTGGGAGACACTGTGTCAACAAAGTCCAACTGAAGTCACATTCAGTCATCCCTTTTTGTAGTCAAAAATAAAGTCAACGTCAAAAAGAAATCAGCCAAATTATCGTTAATAAACTTTTGCATATTGATATTGACCTCAAAAATCAAATATGGGTCAAGCTACAGTTAGGAATCATCGTAACTTGCAGCACTAATCTCAACATGGTGTTGCCTCCGATTAGTTATGTCTTGAAATTAACTGCAATGTGCCTAATTTAGATTTACTACCACAGCTTCAGTATAATTATATGTTCACATCTTGCTTAACAGTTGTTGTTGTTTTCCATCTTGGACATCTTTAAATGACCACTAGCCACAGTTGGTGCACTGGTGTTTGCTGACACAACGCTTTCATTTATACTGCCAGCTTTACTACAGTTACCACATTCTCGAAATGTCCTAGCCTTAGCCAACTCCAGTATTTTATATAATCCATTACTAAAGTATAAGTACACCTCAATGGTAAACATGAATAAATACACATCGAATCTCACAATAACTTTGTATTTTTCCAATAGAAAACCAGTAATTTCATGCAGCAGTCTAACGCATTCTTCCCAAAGGACACGTCTCTTCTCTAGTTGTAATTACTGTTGGCATGTGGGAAACCACCATACAGGAGCCAAGGTCCCATTTAAAGGTCGGGAGACACAGTTTTAGACACCACAGGTCACAACCTCTCAGGCAGCACTGTATGGGCCACATTGTGCATCCACTCCACACACACAAACGCACACTGCCATGAGGAATCTGCAAGCAATCCATGTCACACACACATTAAGTGGGCAGATAAGAAGAATGGCTCAATTCTGTTACAGTATGCTGAGTTTAGAAAAGTGTGGAACAAAACAGCTGTGTTTGCAATACTGTCTGATACACTGTTAGCATACGTTAAAGTACATACAAGTGGACCAGTGCGAGTGAGGGCCCCTTGAAGACTATAGAGGGCCAGTATTTAGAGTGACCTAATTTTTTGAGTTCCAGACAAATTGAATGCAAAGCTGAATGCCTTTGGTTTTAACTCCATCCAATGCCCAGTCTAGACCTAATTCTTTCAGTTCCGCAGGCAAGGAAAACAAACAAACAAACATTCACAAACAAATTGAAATCTAGGTTGGCACGCATAATTATATTTCGGGTTGTTTAAACTCTGAGACGAGGCCAAAATGGGTCACAAGGTTGGGGTTGTGGTTGGCTCATGTGATTCCCTAAAGGTAATAACCACTGGCCTGCTGATCAAAGTCTCCTACTTCTGTATTTTAAAATGTGTTGTTGTTGATTCAGTATTACATTTAGCGTCCCTTAATATGCAACCATTTTAAATACTAAGACCTCTATAACTGATACAATTGAACTATCTGCAACAGGGAGGAAACTCGACACGTACATGCAATGTAGGCTAAAAAAAAAAAGCCACAAACTGGTTGTTTAGCAATTATTCCTATACCTTGCTCCAACACTTGCCAAACAATTAACTCGATGTATTGTTTCCTGGTTGATAGGCAAGCCAATGTGAAAGGTAAAACATAATATATATATATATATATATATATATATATATATATATATATATATATATATATATATATATATATATATATATACACACAATTTAACAAATCCTACGGGTCTTCTGCTGACTTCGGCATAGAGAACATCATTAGAAAATCATTAGTTTTTCAATTGGCTCTGCTCCTTCCACGGCGGATTTTATTGGGCGAAGTTACCAGGACACAACAGGTGAGCAAACTCTAAAAGTGATCATTTCATTTAAATGCGTTCGTTTTTTAATTACTGGATGTATGCCGAACTTAAGTATGACTAATAAAGAAGTGCAAATGAGTTTCAGTTGACTTCTATAACATATGCGTTTTTGCTAGTAAGATAGGGACTTTTTATTTGACAGATTGTTGAATGAAGTTCTAAGCGACGCCCCCTTCTTTCTGAATGAGACGACCTGACTTTTAGAGTTGGTCTACTTGTCTACAAGACACAAACAGCGTACAGAGAGGTTATCTTGGGGAAAAAGCGAACAGTGTATCGTGTTTACCTTGCTCACTGTGACTTTTCCCGAAGGTTTTCTGAAGAAAGAGGTCCTGGCCGTGAAAAAGTACTCTTCGGAGTCCTCCTCCAAACTGCTGTAGCCACTGCTCATCGTGCTATTCCACGTCATTTGCGGAGAAAACCACTCGACTCAAACTCAGCCACATTAAACCCCCCAAAACTCAACAGTTGTTAGCTAGAAATTAGCTCCTGGTAGCAAGACCCAAGTCTGTTTGTGCTCGCATTAGTTGATGTTTGCTCGGTATGGGATGGTTTCCTCTTTGAAATCCTCTCAACGATGTCCCAATCCTCCTTCCTCTTCTCCAGTCAAACACACTCGCTTTACTCCACCGGCATGACCCAAAAAACTAATTTAAACGTCTCCATTTTTAGAATCAAAAAACGCAACTGTCAGTTGTTAAAAAGAAGGTGGTCCGCCAACTTTTAATAATTCGGTAATTTCGAAATAGATAATGTAGAAAATCCCCCGCAAAACTCCAGTTAAAAAACCCCTATTCCGTTACGGTTGAATGTATGGTCTAACTTATCTGTGTGTATGTGTGTGTGTGACAGCGAGGCTACAGTAAGGCCCCGCCCTCTACGATTCGCCAACCAATCAGCTGTATGACAGATACTGACACCACGCCCAATGTCGACAGCCAATCAGCGCTTTGATAGCAGGTTTGAGTGGTTTAAGTTGAAGATGATACAAAATTGTGAAATAAATAATGAAGATTGGCACAGAAAAACAAAAAGTATTGATATTTCAAAATATCTAAAATATGTTTTTATGTGATATTTATTATGCAAAATGTGTAACATTCCTTTCTGGACATTCTAATTTAAAAAAAAATAATATCCCAAGTAGTTATCACATCAGTTATTTTCCTTCTCATCAGTTACTCAGCAAAGTAAAGGATTTCTACTCGAGCATATTTTTGTAATTGTTTTAGTGGTCTATTGTAATAAATTATGGTAATAAACTGGGTCACTTTCCAGCCTGTTAATCTGGGTTGCTCCTTTATTAAGTCTCCCTATTGTTTTGTCTCATAAACAGCCCAGGACAAAGCATGAAAGTTCATTCTTAGAAATACTAGTTTGGCAAAACAATCCCAACACAGTTCATTTTAACAGTATAGCACAGTCTTAATGAGCAGGTGGAGTTTGTTCAGTTATCATGGAGATGGATTGCAACCAATCCATGATTGCTGCCTTGCATGTCAACAACAAATTAAGACTGCATGGTACTACTGAAAGCTCCAAGGTCCAACCTTTAACTTTGAATGATATAGCAATAGATGTATCTTTGTCTCAGCATGTTTCCATTAATGCTAAAACACAGAGAGCAGATTCAAGCGTGCAGATTTTCTTTAACCGTCTGCACTTCCTGCTGATATTTGAAGTGCCCAGAGGCAAAATGAGAGGCTTCTTTCTCCTCACCAGTAAGAGGCGTGGACGTGGAGTCACCCTTAAACCTCAGTGAATTCATAACAAAGCTTGAAAGAAAAAAACACCACTGAAAAGAATAAAGTTTCTAAAAAGGAAATGGTCAAAGGTCAGTTATAGAACAGCGGCCCTCAGCAAAATGTAAAATGTAGTGTCTTACCTCGATCAACAGGCAACAAACTAGCGCTAACTTTCTAAGCTTTTTCCTCTGCAACATGCTTTTCCTGCTCCTGCATGCATCAAGTAAACTAAAAATACAGACACCAAGGCATTTAATAGCTAGAGCTGGCCTGACGCATGTTAGTGTGTGTTTAATTGCTAAGGCCAATGTACGCACCCTTCTCATTTGGTGGAAAAGGACTCGTGTACAGATGCTTTTTCAGACATTTTAACATTTCCAGGAGGTCTTAATGTTGGTGGGAGGTAATGTTTGATTGCATGCATATTTTTTTAATTATAACTGATGAATACAATGTGACTTTTTTTTCATTCTTTAACAGTCTTCATCTGCAGTGAATGTTTTAATGAGCACAGAGGTAAAGCGCTCCCATCTAATGGGCTAATTATAATTTTTTCCTTTTGAGTGGGATTACACTGTGAACATTAGCTGGAGACCCCAGGGTGTTTGTTAATGGTCAGTTTGTTTTGTCTCCAGTTCCTACAAATGTCCGCTTTGTTAGTCACTTGATTAACCTGAAAAATAGCCAGACTCTCCTCCAGCGCGCTTTGGAGGAGGCCGGTCCGGCAAAGCGAGACTACCCTGAAGACCGTTCCGGGTATGCAAGGTTTGCCAAAGAAAAGAACTAAGTCTTGTGGTGACGACTGCATTGAAATTGACTAAAGCTTCTGTAACTATGGGGAATGAAACCGCCATGTGAAGCATCTGGACCCATTGTTGGTGAGATGAACCAGAGATATGGACCGAACTGCTTGAGATGTCTGACATATTGGTCCTTTTTTCAATTAACCTATTTTATCTGCTTTTATATGTTTAACTGTTTTAACTGTTCTTTATTCACGTATTTTATCTCTCAGTTCTTTAAATTCTTATACTGCACTGTAAAATGTAAATTGTTTTTAATTGTTATAACTGCTCTTTCATGTTTTATGTAAAGGACTTTGAATTGCCCTGTTGCTGAAATGTGCTATACAAATAAAGCTGCCTTGCCTTGCCTTGCCTTACCCGAAAAGAGACCTCAGGCAAGAAGAAGCAACTAAAGCCACACCCAACAAAAAGAGTTAAATCGAAATTTGGATGATATTATCTACATTAATAACACTTAACACAGCTATGCATCTCTTTATTGGATGTTTTTTGGGGTCATGCAAATGTTTGCTCTGGACAATATGAGGCTCAGGATGAAATCAGCCAAACCCAAATGAGAAGTCTCAATGTAGTGTGGTTTGGTTTTAGTGCAGTTAACCTTTTACAGATAAGTATATATATAAGTCAATTGTACCGTTTCCCCAAAAATATGACTCTTGTCAGGGTGGAGCAGTGCAGTTTATAAAACAACACAAACAACTCTTCCCCTGACATTGTTACGTTTTAATAAAAGGCCATATCTGTATGTTAAAACAGTCTAATGACCTCATCACAACCTCACTCAAAGTAAAAATGAGGAACTCCTATTTATTTAATGCTTTTTAGTCTGCTAGCTGTCATTTTGGGGGTCTCATATCGTTTTTACTCACATTAATATCAACAAAACCTGCTTACGTATGGACATACTGCAGCTAAGTTTTTAGTGATACAGAGGCGCCTTTTTGTTGTTGTGTTTCTAATCAGGTTTACCATGACTGTCTCCAAATGTCTTGGAGCAGAAATGCACCTATAGCGCCTGTGTGCTGCCGTCATACAGCATCATAAAACATAAATAAGAAATGCAAAGCATACTGAAACCCTATAATACAGCATGTTCAGTAGAGCAGCAACCTGCTGAGTTTATGAGGTCGTAAAGTGGATCAGAGTTTTATTCATGTTTGCAGCGGGTCTCTTATGTCGCCCCAACAACTGTAAGCTATTAGGGAGCACAGAGGCAATTAAAAGTGTAAGTGGTGCACCTTCTGTTTTCAGCTATTTCCAGGACTGTTTTTCCTACTACATGCAGGGTTAAAACATTTTTAACATTATATGTTTGCATAATAGCCCACAAGACCCAAAAACTCAAATATATCAGCAACGCAGGGTCAGCTGCAGGGTGAAATCTACGGTACATCTGCACTAAATCAAGCCCAACACACACACACACACACACACACACACACACACACACACACACAGGGAACAACCAGTGGACAAGCTCGGAGATTTTTTAGACTGACAGGCTCTAATTTAAAACCAGTGAGGTTAAAAAAGGGACCAAAAATAAATATGGCACATCTGGGGCAGCCAAACCACCATCATGTCCTTTAAAATACTGTAGAGATCCATCCTAAACACACAGATAAGCAGCCACCATATTGTCTCTAAACTGTCCAGTGTGATACAGAAGAAGAGCAAAGACTGCTACGTATTCATGCAAACTTTAGTCATTAATATACATCAACAGCACTGAGGACACAATTCATAATAAATTATTTGGCTCTATATTGCAAACTGATCCATGTCATTTGTTGTTGTAGGGTATGTAGGAAGAGTTTAACAAGCATACAGTGAGTGTCCTGGCTATATTTGGGTTAGTTGGGGGCATCCCAGTTACTTGTTACACATGATGTATATATATATATATATATATATATATATATATATATATATATACATAAGTATATGACCGGTGACCGAGTGTGAAATCAGCCCTGATAAGGTTTCGCCACTACACATACACTCACCAGTGTTAATCTGTTGTTCAGTCACTTTGGCCCAGAGCCAGTCTGGTTTAACATTTCTCACATTCCAGCACGGGCAGCTCCTAACTAACATGCAGGCACTCTACTGTAACTCTGTGGCTGTTAAGGTGGATTCAAAGATTAAAACGTTCCCATGGCACCAACATGAGTCTGGTACTCTACATGTTCTCCAGCACACTGTGTTTTATTCATCAAATGTTTTGGGCTCGACCGAATCAGTGCGCCAGCAAATAATGACGCTGTCTAGTGAAAAGTGAGAGTGGGGATTTCTTTTACATTGCCAGATAAGTTAAAATGGTTATATGTTCCTCTATGACCTGAAAAATGTACCCTAATAAAAGCCTTCTAATTGGGGCTGGGCTATATGACGTATATATATTGTCAAAACGATATAAAAATGTCTATCGTATGTATTTTTCTATATCGTTCTATCGCAAAGTAATAATATAGAACGGCAATATTTACATCATTTGGACGGCACTTTGCGTTCTGATCCTTGCACATTATGTTTGTTTTACAATAAAGTTCTTAATAAAATGAGAAAATACTCCCTAAAAAGTATTTTTTTGTTCTTCAAGTATTTAACAAGATGAAGAAGAAGAGAGAGATGTGGCAGTGGAATGTGGTCTGGTGGTTTTGGTGAGATGGATGATCTGCAGCTCTGCTGTCGTAGTTATACATTACGTGCATTCCAAAGCAGGGGCAGGTCCTTCCTACGGTATAAAGCTTAGAGCACTGACTTATTTTAGGTATTCTCCCACAGATTTCATCTGTGTCTTCCTCACACTCAAAAACAACCCCATTTATTTGGACTGTACAGACCCCTACAAGCATATTATTACAGTTTGAATTTACTTTGAATATTAGCCATTTATAGTTGGTTGCATGTCCAAAATAAAACAAAGCAACTCCTGTGAGTCCCTGCAGGATTCTCATGAAGAGTTTCATGATGTTGTCATTATCAGCACAAGACATCATAAAGATGAATTCAGGAAATGAAATTAAATAAACAATGGTGATTTAAATGGATCCCAAACCTCTGGATTGTTGTCTGAATTATTCTGGATAAATGAACGTGCAGATGATTAGTTTTCTGGTACTTGCAAGTGCAGTTTGATCATGCTGCGTCCAGCACCTTGGTTGCACTGTAATCCTGTAAACAATCATTTGGTGCACCATCTAAACGTATTTATTTAGTTTCATGGATGGGTTTTTAGTCTCCTGTGATGTCTATTTTTTTACTCCCTGGCAAGGTGTGTATCTGCAGCTGAAGGTCTGGTTAAACATTAATCCAGTTTCAAAGCAGGAGCCGGCTCTAACAGACCTCTGGTCCACCAGACATCTGCATGTATCCTGGCTGATGAGACAATAATGGGATAAAGCAACATCAAAGCATCAAATCCAGGTGTAAAGACGAATTAAAGCTTAATCTTCAATCCAAATTATATTCACGTCTTTGTACCTTTGAAGTCATGTTGTTATTTTTTTCTTTTACGCCCTAGTTAACTATGAATTTCCTTGAGAGTAAAGGTAACAGTTAATAATTGATAAGGATGTTTAATTTCTCTGAATATTCATCACCAAAAGACGATTATTATTTGAAAATGAATGAAGTGACTGTGGCTAAGTTTGGGGAAAGTTAGTGGGTGGATAAGTGTGGAGGGTGAGAAGTCACGCGATGTGAGAGGTTAGGACGAAGGGAGGGGAAGGGTGAGCAAAAGGTGAAAGGTTAAACTTTGAGGAATGTGTCATATTTAGAAAACCAAGAACGACAGAAAGAGAGACGGGTGTTAACAGTTTCTCCCTCAGGCTCCCATGACCTCACTGAGCAAAGATGCTACTTTGTGCAGGTAAGTGTGTTGTTTGTGTGCGGTAACGTGTGTGTGTTTGTAAGTCGGGTGTGTGTCTCTTTTTTGAGCAGGTGTGTCTGTTCTCTAATTTAAAGGCAGTAGGCGTAGAGATAGTGGTGTGGTGTGTGTGTGTGTGTGTGTGTGTGTGTGTGTGTGTGTGTGTGTGTGTGTGTGTGTGTGTGTGTGTGTGTGTGTGTTATATTTAAACGTGGGAACCAACAGTGAGTGTTTCTTCTGGGGGAATGTACGTTTTACAGCTCCCCAATAAGCTTTTTCTGGATGTGGTATTTTCCCTAAAATGTGAATTCAAATGATAGGAAAGTGCTTTACAGCATACAACAAACAAATACAGAATTTTGTGATTGAAAATAAAGGCAAGGGGCAGCCTCTAGCTCACCCAGTAAGAGCGTTCGCCCCATGTGGGCTGAGTCCTCTGCAGCGGCCTGGGTTCGAATCCAACCTGCGGCCCTTTGCTGCGTGTCATCCCCTCCCTTTCTCTCCCCCTTTCCTGTTTATCCACTGTCACTATCAAATAAAAGGAAAAGTCCCAAAAAAAATCTTGCAAAATAGAAAGATTGACCACACTATATGGGTGAAATTAGTGACTATCTCTCTCTCTTGCTTCTTCTCCCACATTCAACAGGTCAACACAACCTTTCAAGGCAGATGGCCACCCACCTAGAGCCCGGTTCTGTTCAAGGTTTCTTCCCGTTAAAGGGGAGTTTTTCCTTCCTCACTGGGGCATGGGTCTCTGTAAATTAAAGAGTGTGTTCTAGACCTGCTCTATATGAAAAGTGTCATGTTGTGATTTGGCGCTGTATTAATAAAATTGACCTGACTTGAAAGGCTGCTGATAAGGGCCAGCTGGATCCAAAAGGGCCAGAACCCCTGCAAAAAAAACGCATATGAAACTCTGCTACAGATGCTTAATGCTGGCCCCAAGGTGCTTTGTTGCATCAGGACCCTTTTAAGCAACGTTAGGAAGATTTATAAACTATCTGACTTATTCTGGGAGCACTCAGACTAATAACATACAGGAGAGAATAAAGCCTAAAGGTGTAAACATCACACGCATGCCTTGAAATGCTAACCAGAGGCAAATTAAGGAGACAGGAAGCAGCATAAGTTGGTGGTCATGCAGCACTGTACGGCCTCTAGTCCTATACCAGCTGTAAGGATGAGTGTGTGTGTGTGTGTCCTTTGTTTTGGTGTTACAAGTGTTAAATATCCAACCTGAGCTCCACATTGCCTCAGGGACTGTGAAACTGATCCACAAACTGCATGAAAGCAATTGTGTCCATGAAGATTTTACCATGTGCAGGGACTCGCTATACATTTTGGGATTTCAGATACTGATATACATTATTTTGTGTGTCCCAGCATTTTGTACTGGGACCTCCCCCCTCCCCAGGAGGCAGAGTTTTTCATCCTGACAGACAAAACACTGAGTGTCTCGTGATCAAAGAGCAGAGGAATGCTGTCTGAGGATCACACACCGCCTCGGTGTATCACATAATCACAGACAGACAGCGAGTGGGTTGCACTGCAGCTGGGGGAGCAGAATCACACGGCTATGGATGGTTAAAGGGGGAGTGGCAGGGGAGGGACGAGCAGCATGAAAGGAGCTATAAGGTGCTGGACTATATTTATCATGATACGTTTAGTTAGTTTAAATCCTCCCCCCCCCCACACACATTTCACACAAAGTTTGTCAGTGGTGGAAGAAGTACTCAGATCTTTAACAGAAGTGAAAGTTACGCATTTAAAATTGCACTGATGTCGAAGTACGTAAATGGTTAATGCATTGAGTCTGCAGTGAGGTTTGCTGAATTAGTTCTTCGTGAAATGGTGAAATGAGCTATAGTGGCTATAAATAGGGACAGTGAGAGGGAAACTACACCAGTGTAGGCCTGTGTGACTCTGCTGATACCGCCCCACTGTGATAAACTGGCTTACACAAACAATAAAAAGAACAACGGTGTGCTCATATCAAGCCCCTGCATGCACATTGCAGTCCAAGTCTGCAGGAAATGTGTAGAAAAAAAATGTTTCAAACCCTAACAGGGAGGTGCCGCAGGATAAATTCAAGTCACCTCAGTAATAAAGCCACTTTTAATTTTTTTAGGCTCAAAGTCCACATTATAGCAAGTATTTTCAGACTTAACAAGCACGCGGTCGTTTGGAGGAAATTGCCCTTTCAAGTAAACAATATTATTTTGCTGAATGCTGAATTAAATTACTTACAAATCTAACCGGAAAAGGGGAAGCAGCTGCCTGAACTCACACAGTTGAGAGGAACTGTTTTGCAGCAGCAGCAGCACAATAACAGAATTGTGGGAGATATCGAGTCTCCAGCCAAACACACACACACACACACACACACACACACACACACACACACACACACACACACACACACACACACAGTTTAATTCAATTCCAAGAGATTATTGGCGTGATAAGATTTTCTTACAACACGATCTCTCTCTTCCTCTCACCGTCTTTCCTTTCTATACCGACTTTAGCATAGTTTTAAATAATAATCTTCATATAAATATAAAAATCTTAGTGAGGACTGACATATGAGCCTTTGGTTCATTGTTTAACTTGAGAATTGGTATAGGGAGTTTTATTATCACAATAAAAACTAATGCTTCTGTTTTCTTTGTCTCCTTCCTCTTTCTTTTCTACTCTCTCTGTCTGTTGTTTCAATCTGAGGTCTGTTAGCATGCATTCAACGGCATATCTGTGTGTTTCATTTTGCTGACAGTAAGGTCAGTGTGCCTCTGCTCTGTTTAAGCTGCATGAATGGTGAATGTGTGTCATTTACAGTGACTTTTGGACCGCCTGATCTGAGGCTGAGATAGTCCGTCTGGATAAGGACAGGATCCAAGATAAGAGAAAACAAACACACACTGTACTTTACACGTGCGCACACACACACGCACACATACACACACACACACACACACACACACACACACACACACACACACACACACACACACAGTCCGCTGTAGCGTCCCACCCTGATATAGATCTGTGTTTACCTTTAACCTCCCACAAACTAAGCAGAAAAATGACTTTGAATTTGTTTTTGCATAGTTTGATTTTCCTCCTGATGCACGTTTCCTGATTCCTGCACACGTGCATAAATTAAACTTTTATTTTGTGATGAGTTTTCATAAATGTGGCCACAGGCCTGCAGGCCTGTAGATGAACACCTTTAATAAAAACAGCCTTTACTGTAATTCCCACTGAGCTGACATTTTCCAACCACTGACACAACTGAGGTTTCAGAAAGAAAACATCTCCGGTGATGTAAAAACACCAGTCTCATGTTGTAGAGTGGATGAAGACATCTGTGCAAAAAATGCTGACTTACAACAGTTAAACCTTGCAGATATTTGAGTACTTTCACATAGGAGCACCTGCGAATACAAGAGGTCATCTCGATAACTTACTACCAGAATCACCTCGAATGAAACATGATGTCAAAGACCTACTGAAATATATATATATATATATACACATATCAGCAGGTCTTTGACATCATCATCATCATCATCATATATATATATATATATACAGTACAGGCCAAAAGTTTGGACACACCTTCTCATTCAATGTGTTTCTTTATTTTCATGACTATTTACATTGTAGATTATCACTGAAGGCATCAAAACTATGAATGAACACATATGGAATTATGTACTTAACAAAAAAGTGTGAAATAACTGAAAACATGTCTTATATTTTAGATTCTTCAAAGTAGCCACCCTTTGCTTTTTTTGATAACTCTGCAAACCCTTGGTGTTCTCTCAATGAGCTTCATGAGGTAGTCACCTGAAATGGTTTTCACTTCACAGGTGTGCTTTGTCAGGGTTCATTAGTGAAATTTTATCCCTTATTAATAAAAAAGCAAAGGGTGGCTACTTTGAAGAATCTAAAATATAAGACATGTTGTCAGTTATTTCACAGTTTTTTGTTAAGTACATAATTCCATATGTGTTCATTCATAGTTTTGATGCCTTCAGTGAGAATCTACAATGTAAATAGTCATGAAAATAAAAAGGAAACGCATTGAATCAGAAAGTGTGTCCAAACTTTTGGCCTGTACTGTATATATATGTTACATTACTACCATTACTTAATCATATCATATATTAGCCTGGTCTACTGTACAATGTCCAAATCCAAATACTTATCAATAAGTATGTATGTTTAAGTTGTCACATTACCACACACACATAAAATAAGGATTTGATCCACTGTTAGTTTTTGTTATTATTACTTCAGCATGCATTCTTTCCACAGAAAAAAAAGACAGATATGAATTATTAACCTGCCAAACATAAATTTTACACAACAAAAACTGTCGCACAAAGACTTCTCTGAGGCGACGTGGGGCTCAGCTGGCTGCTGTAAAATGCGTTAGCTGCACTGGTGGCCATGTTGGGACATGTTAGGAGCCAAAAATGAAGGAAATCAATGGGGCTCGTCTGTTGTTGGGTCTCTAAGCCCTCGGCTGGTGTCCTGTTTCTGCAACAGGCAGCTGATGATGGGGGAGCTTTTGTCTGTCAGACCTGCATCTGACCGAGGAGTTAATCCTTCAAAATCCAAAAAGATTACAGTGTTATTCTGGCTGCTATAATGCATCTCTCTGTCACTGCCGTTCAGTCTCTTTGTCTCTCAGAGTCTGTCTTTTTACAATGTAGGGAATTCAATTATTTGAAAAAAACTCATCAATTGTTTCTGTTGCTGGGGGCTGCAGCAAGTTTTGTGACACAAGTATATGTTCTTTGAGTGTCGGCCTTTGAAAGAAACTGTAAATGCCAGTTTTGCTAAAATTACAACAATGTGATGAGCACATTTCAAATATAATGTTCCTAATCTATCTGTGTGGTTTTGAGGCCATTCATGTTTGTGGTTTTCTGATGTTTATCCTTGTTGTTCAAGCAACAACTTATAAACTCTGCTCCTCTTTGCAGTCTGTCTGTGTTTGACTGATGTGTTATTGGGATTCTTACTGTTGTTTTTCCTACCACTACGGAACATTTTTCCTACTTGAACACTGTTTTCTTTCTAGGTGGTTATAAAGTTTTTGCACACTGTTTGACAAAACAACATATTTAATGTATTTTGCTCTCTAAACTAAGGACATCATGCTTTTGTGGATGTACTGCACATCCAGCAGACACAGAGCAACGTTAGTGTTTTCATTTGGACCATGTCCAGTCGACCAATTTAGGTCCAATATTCACTCTCCTTTTAGCTCTGTGTTTGGTCTCCACCAGCTCCTTAGGGAAACATCTGTCTCTTTAGCTGCTAAATGTTCCACTATGTTCACCAGCTCGTCTCTAACTGTGTCTGTCAGCTGTTTGGTGCTGAGCAGGTGGTGTACAGGGGGGTTTATGAGAGCTTTTTCACTGAAAACGACACTATGAGAGCGCTGAGAGTAAGTAAAAAACAAAACAACTAGCTGAAAGATGCTAAAAACAACTCCATACAAACGAGGGAAACGTCAGAGTTATTATTATTATTACACATAATCATTTGAGCCACTATTAACACAACAATATTGATTAGTGCAGCTTTAAAATAGTTTTGTGAGCTTGAGCAATATTTGACTCATCGTCAAAATGCCTCATGATGATATATCTAACATCACAGACAGTAAAATGTTATGTTTGTTTGAAACAGAAGATAAAATAACATTTAATAAAGCCGGTCATATTCCATTAAAAAAAGTGTGAGGTGTCTGTTGTATGCACTTACAGTACCGTTTTTGAAAACATCCAGCTCTTATTCCTATTGAAGATTAATGTGCTTACTGTAAGTGGACAAAAGCTTAAAAATACTAAATGAATGTCATTCAAATTTGTGATTTTGACTGATTCAGTTACTTTGCGGGTGCATCTTCCTGTCTGCCTCAGTCTTTCTGCAAAACGGACATTTGCCTTTTATGTAAACATGTTTTATCTCAACAAGTTTGATTATCTCTCAGACGACTCCTCTATGTTTGGCAGGTAAACCTCTACCCTGTTTGTGTTTGCTTTAACACAATAGACGGCTGATTAGAGGACTGGAGGAAAGGGAAGATTGGGATACACGAGGAAGAGGGCGATGATAAGCAGATGGTGATAATGTTTGTTAACTGGAAGAACACTATGAAACCAGATAATGAGGAGATGGTTAAGGCATATCCATCCTGCATTGTCTAAAATGGTCAGTGAGCAGCAACATAGGAAACATTCAGTGCCTTGCACAAGACTGGACCAAAATTATATGTGCTTCAATCATATGCAACTATTTTGCATTACCAAATAACACTTTTAGATCAAAATAATGCCACTAGCATCCCAATTTCTCTTCAACACTTCACAAAACATTCACTGACACCATTGGCCAGCTGGTTTGTCCTGCAATATGTGCAAATGGCAACTAAAGTATGGTTTATGGTAATTCTCTGGCAGAACTGGTTAATGAAATTATATTAAAAAAAAAAAAAAATATATATATATATATATATATATATATATAAAAAAAGAAAGTAGTGTGGTCCTGCTACTACTCTCTACTCTTGCTGCCTTTATTTCAAATTAAGAGCACACTGTCACTCAGGATAACTTAATCCGGGATTAACAAATCACTCCTAAAATTATGTTTGAAAAACCAAATTAGGTGGATGAGAATGAATTGGATTATTTTATTCTGTTAATAGGATGTTAGTTTGAATTACTTAGGACACATTTAAAGGCCCTGATTTAGCTTTGATAAATGTTTTGGTTTTGGTTATGTACATCAAAATTATTATATGCCCACGTTTAGACATTCATATAAAACATAATTCTGTATTTTGGTGCCAGAAACCCACATAAGCACGTATCTTTGCTTTTGAAACTTGTTATAACAACCCCAGAAAATTAGCCTTCAAACACCTGTCTCAGTCGAACCCTCCTCCTAATGACAGGTGACATAACAGAAGTCATAAACACAAAGTACCAATTTTAAACCATTAACCAAGATAGCCTCAGATAGCAGTCATACTATAGTAAAGAGTCACATTTCTTAAAGACTGACATGAAACAATTGAGAGAAAGAGAAGAAAAGAATGAAATAAATAAAACTGGACAAAGAAGAGAAAAATGTTCCCACACTGGAATATGTTTTCTCAAGTTTTACAACAGTTTTCCTTCCTGCTGATCTTTCTTGTGTGTGTTTGTGAGTGTGTATTTACTGTAGTGCTACCCCACCCTGGCCCTAACCAAGCCAATAGCTGTTAATGAGTAACCATAAAACCTCAGAGGGAAAACACATTAACATTCCTTCTTCATTCAAATGTACTTTTCTAACTTTTAAAAGGTTTCTGCTCTCTTTTTGAGTTTCATAGGATAACATGTGTAAAGCAATATTTGCACATTCAGATCCATGTTATATTAATTCTGACTGCTGTAACTTTATTTTCTTAAAGTATACTACTATTTCAAGAGAGGCATTAAAGATAAATATTTTTTTGTCACTGATGTCCATGGTAGCTTGTGGTGGCTTATGTTAGCTAATGTAAGTGTATGCATGCTAACTTTAGCATGTTAGAATGCTAATAATATAGCAGTAAGTCCTCTTTATCTACTTGATAAAGCCTTGAAATGTTGTAGCCTAGCGTTACTTCTTGGATATAATAAATATAAAATGATAACAGCATGTTGTATTGAAAGCATCAGATGTACATTCAGATTAATGCCAACATAGCACAGACATCCTAAATGTCACTTAAGCCTTGCTTGCTGTACACATTTTATAGTAAGACTACTTTTGAAAGAACAAAAACAGATTCTTCTTACAAATGACAAGTTAAATTCATAAGAAATATGCAACCTTGGTCAGTTTAACACAGAGAGGGGATTTGGCGCTACACGATTCATATGAAAGTAGCTTACTTGTACTTCTTAAAGCTTTAAAAAATCATTAGAATAAAATAATTTGAGGAGGATAATTTACTCTTTGGTTGATCTTTTGCCTTAATATGTTATGAAGGGTCAGGAGTTGACACAGCATATAGTAGTAAAAGAGAGTATTTGATTAGAGGTAGGTGGAACTACTATCACATCTATCAAAAAATATTTCCTATTATATTGCACATATACAGGGCAGTTATCTAACACAAAACTCGAGAGGAGATGATAACTGTGAGCTTTGTATTGTCGATGAAGTCATTATTTGGACATCAGTTATCGGACCCGGCGGTGTTAATGAGTCTCCATTAGAGCCAAAGAGAAAACACTTGGACATTCCTCTCTATCCGGACTCCATACAGTCACAGTGTTTACTCTCCCTCCCTCCATCCTCTTTTGTTTTCTCTCCTCTCTCTCCGCCTGTGTTTGTCTTTCCCAGCAGACAGGAAGTGGACCCCATGACCAGTTATTCTCTGTCAATCATTCACCGCCTCTCCCTGTAGCCCAACCAATCACATCACGGCTGGAGAGGAGGATGAACTCTGACTCATACTGTACCGCTCAGGTCGTGGTTATATACATATATATAAATATGTAATGTCCAGTTTATCACTGCGAAATCAATAATTATAACTCATTAATCATTCCAATAATAATGTGTTTAATGTTATTTCTTGTCGATGCCTAAACACAGAAACTGCATCCTCCTCTCATTTTTTTGTTAAAATTCAGAAAAAGTCTGTTTTTAATTGAATTACTGATCTGGTTTTCAGATGTTTTATAGAATACAAAATTAAAGTGAAGGAAACTAGCCTGTGCTAAAAGAAAATTACATCAGTGCTGGGGGTATGTAACTTTAATATCTTTATCAATTTAATGTACTAAAAGTAACACATCATTTATCTGCCAATTCTTTTTCTATCAATGAAATCAAATGTAAAATTTTAATTTGTGTTGCAAGTGTAATAAATGACCCCAAAAAAACTGTTCCCAGAGTAACTCTGAGGGGTCACAAGATGGTTAAAGGGATAAAAAAAAGACATTTTATTTTATTATGCATATTTTTTTCTCTCTCTCAATTTTGGCATTTTCTTGTGAAATACTGAGTACTTACACTTCTTTGGGTCCCTATAAATGCTTCAAAATACCACCGCTGTAAATCAAGACTTCTGCTGTAAAAAGAAAATGTCTACTTTTATTGGCAGATGTCTAATCTTACTTAAGTGGAAAGATCCTCATCCTCCCACTTTTACACACTGGATTGTAGATGTGTTGTATTTTCTTAATAAAACATTCATTAAGGGGCTCTGTTAACAAGTTTTTTTTGAGTTGTGGAGCCCATTTATCAGTCATGATAAAGATAAAATCCAGCTACCTGCAATGCAAATTATCTCAACTCATGCCTATTGCTTAACTCTGAACTTCATCTCTGTAGGAACAGTCATTTTGTGTAGTCATTGCTTAGCCCTGTGTTGTGCTGTGTTTGTTTGTTTGTATGTTTGCTTGTTTTTGTTTGGGGGAGGGGTATTCTGATATGTTGTCTATGCTATTTAGTCTATATGTTATGTTGATTTTCTGAAAATCCCAATAAAAAATAAATAAATACATAAAATAAAATGTCTAGGTCAATATCAGAGGATCCGACTTATAGCTAAGGATGAAATTAGTTAAAAAAAATAAAATAAAGATCATTTTACAGATTCATGATGGCCTATGATTAGGGCTGGGCGATATGGAGAAAATCAAATATCACAATATTTTTGACCAAATACCTCAATATGGATATCGCAACGATATTGGATTGTTGACTATTGGTGCTTTCAAAAAATATTTACTCAATGAGATTTTTGATAAATAATCATCAGTAATGTGGATATAATGACTAAGTGGGTAAAGGCAAATAATAGTTACAACTATCTGGTAAGTTCAGAAAATGACATCACTTTACTGTAATGCAGCCTTTAAAACCAGGAAAAGACAACACTTATGCCATATTACAATATTACGATATCCAAAATCTAAGACGATATCTAGTCTCATATCACGATATTGATATAATATCGATATATTGCCCAGCTCTACCTATGATCTAATTTACCGTAAAAACTAAATCTGCACAACAACAAAGACTTCAAAAGTTCTTGTGTCCATGTTTCAGGACAGCTGACTGAGTTGACTGCTGATTATATTAGTAAGTCAGTACTATAGTCAAATAAAGAGTCTGAGGATTGTCTCTGCACTGACACTTGACTGATGGCCCACGTTGACGTCAAACTTAAAATGTGAACGTCTCTGGTGTCCAGTGTTGGGTTGTTGGAGATAATGTATGTATCGAAAACTGCATTTTGCCTAATTTTGGTGTCGTAAATGAGAGGCCGGTCGTTTATTTTTTGGTACCTACTAACCTATTTCTTCTAGTCGCCAACACAAACAGAGTCACACTGACAGACAGGAGGACATCTCTGCACTATTAGTGTAAATACCTCCATACTTTGGCTGGCTGCTGTGTGAGATCACTGTCACTATGATAACTGACACAGGTGTGTGTGTGTGTGTGTGTGTGTGTGTGTGTGTGTGTGTGTGTGTGTGTGTGTGTGTGTGTGTGTGTGTGTGTGTGTGTGTGTGTGTGAAGTTACTTAAAGTATTACACAGTAGTCACAGTGATTCAGACTCACACCCAACACTATCAAATATTATATATTAGAATGAAAAGTTTAATAAAGTCAGGGATTTCTAACAACATTCTGTAAATTTCAGTTTTTTGTAATAATAATAATAATAAAGTACAATAATATATATTGAAAGAGATTTCAGGATGTTTCTTATGATCTTAATTAAAGATGTATATGTGGTATTTAACACTCGGTTGTCTCTTGTATTGAATTGTATTGTTTTGTACTCAAAGGTTGTTCTTATGTAAAGTATCCTGTGATTGCAACAAGTCCTCCAAACCACATGGGGATATAGGTTTGGTATAGATTTACCAAAGTATCAATCAAGACCTCAACAAACAAAGAAACACACAAACACACCAGAACACACTCCATGGAGAATCCATTGCTTATGACTGTCTCATGGCTGCGTATCATGTTATTATCTCTGCTTCTAGACGTCTCCGCCACCACAAACCACAGAAACACAGTGAGAACTGTATGCTGCCTTTTTTTATGCTTCAGTTTTTTTATTTATTATTTTTATGAGGAGACATAGAGGCAGAAATACTGTAAAACTTCTGCAGAAAATAAACTGATAGGAAACAAGCATCTTTGTTAGAAGAGAATGGGAATGTTTCTCTAATGAGTCATTTAGCTGTTCTGTTAGATCAGTTTAAATGCCAATATAAAAAGCATTATGTAAGTATTTAAAGTGCTAAAACGTGCCTGTCTGTCTACTTCCACTGTGAGAAGAAAAAAGTTCATTTTCGTTCATTTGTTTAATTTAAAAAGTGAAGATGTTGAGATTTTTCATTACGCTTCAACACCTTTTTTTTTCCCCCTCCAGGTTTTCGGTTTTGTTTTCTAGGGAGCCTCTAAAGGGACATGGGGAATTTTTCTTTCTGGAAGCACGAGATACTTTCTGGTGTGCATGAGTTCTCACGCGATAATATCAACCAGTCAGAATGGCTACCGAGGAGGAAGTACTTATCTTCCTGGAAAGGCAATTAAATGTACCTGACAGCCTCAACAACTTATAGATGATAAGGTAACTGTTAACCGATTTCATGCTGCGAATGTGAAATATTAACTTCAGCCACATAACGTTAGCATTACTTCGTTAGCATAAATTTGCTAGCCTTAGATTGGTTTCTGCTGAGCATGAGACACTCTCGGATCCTCCCAAGAAAAATGTCTTGTGCGCGCCAGAAAGTATCTTGTGCTTACCAGCAAAAAAATCCCCATGTCCCTTTAGGGGCTCCGTAGTTTTATAATATTTTTTTAGTAGTAAAGGTATTTGTTGCTCTGATAAGTTCTAAAAAAAAAAAATTATGTATTTAGCTTTACTGTACTGTGTAGATGTACAGTGAGGAAAATAAGTATTTGAACACCATGCTATTTTGCAAGTTCTCCCACTTAGAAATCATGGAGGGGTCTGAAATTGTCATTGTAGGTGCATGTCCACTGTGAGAGACAATCTAAAAAAAAAAAATCCAGAAATCACAATGTATGATTTTTTAACTATTTATTTGTATGATACAGCTGCAAATAAGTATTTGAACACCTGAAAAAATCTATGTTAATATTTGGTACAGTAGGTATGTTTGCAAGTACAGATGTCAAACGTTTCCTGTAGTTTTTCACCAGGTTTGCACACACTGCAGGAGGGATTTTGGCCCACTCCTCCACACAGATCTTCTCTAGATCAGTCAGGTTTCTGGACTGTCGCTGAGAAACACGGAGTTTGAGCTCCCTCCAAAGATTCTCTATTGGGTTTAGGTCTGGAGACTGGCTAGGCCACGCCAGAACCTTGATATGCTTCTTACAGAGCCACTCCTTGGTTATCCTGGCTGTGTGCTTCGGCTCATTGTCATGTTGGAAGACCCAGCCTCGACCCATCTTCAATGCTCTAACTGAGGGAAGGAGGTTGTTCCCCAAAATATCCCAATACATGGCCCCGGTCATCCTCTCCTTAATACAGAGCAGTCGCCCTGTTCCATGTGCAGAGAAACACCCCCAAAGCATGATGCTACCACCCCCATGCTTCACAGTAGGGATGGTGTTCTTGGGATGGTACTCATCATTCTTCTTCCTCCAAACACAGTTAGTGGAATTATGACCAAAAAGTTCTATTTTGGTCGCATCTGACCACATGACTTTCTCCCATGACTCCTCTGGATCATCCAAATGGTCATTGGCAAACTTAAGACGGGTCTTGACATGATTTCAAACCATGACGTCTTAGTGTATTACCAACAGTAACCTTGGAAACGGTGGTCCCAGTTCTTTTCAGGTCATTGACCAGCTCCTCCCGTGTAGTTCTGGGCTGATTTCTCACCTTTCTTAGGATCATTGAGACCCCACGAGGTGAGATCTTGCATGGAGCCCCAGTCCGAGGGAGATTGACAGTCATGTTTAGCTTCTTCCATTTTCTAATGATTGCTCCAACAGTGGACCTTTTTTCAACAAGCTGCTTGGCAATTTCCCCGTAGCCCTTTCCAGCCTTGTGGAGGTGTACAATTTTGTCTCTAGTGTCTTTGGACAGCTCTTTGGTCTTGGCCATGTTAGTAGTTGGATTCTTAATGATTGTATGGGGTGGACAGGTGTCTTTATGCAGCTAACAACCTCAAACAGGTGCATCTAATTTAGGATAATAAATGGACTGGAGGTGGATATTTTAAAGGCAGACTAACAGGTCTTTGAGGGTCAGAATTCTAGCTGATAGACAGGTGTTCAAATACTTATTTGCAGCTGTATCATACAAATAAATAGTTAAAAAAAATCATATATTGTGATTTCTGGTTTTTGTTTTTTAGATTATGTCTCTCACAGTGGACATGCACCTACGATGACAATTTCAGACCCCTCCATGATTTCCAAGTGGGAGAACTTACAAAATAGCAGGGTGTTCAAATACTTATTTTCCTCACTGTACATCTACACAGTACAGTAAATGTCTGTGGGAAGGCTTGACAGCTCTCTGGCCACATGTCCTGCAGATACACTGATACACATCTTCACACACACACACACACACACACACACACACACCCACACACAGACCAAAATGCATCCAGCTGCAAACACACCAAAAATGTATTTATATGAAATAACTGACGCAAACTAAAAAAACCACAGCACTTCATTCAGCACTACTCAGCACTATCCGAGTGTGTGTGAGTGTGTGATCAGCACTGGTTAGAAATGTGCTGAGCTAATCCTCCCCAGGCTGGCTGAAACAACCACACACAGACTGAACCAAGTGACGGCTGACAAATACGTTTTCTTAATGAAAGTCCTCACAAGTGCCATAATTCAAATGTTTACCTGAATGTGATCGTGTTACACATCCTGTGACTGTTGCCTATGAGGGAAATGACTCCAGAAACACAAACACACACACACACACACACACACACACACACACACACACACAAGCCATTCTTGGTAAGTAATGTATTATGGGTGTACTGACTTGGGGTCCAAAGTTTTATGGAAGCAGAATGGAATTTGAAAACACACTGAAACACACATTATCAGCTTACTATGTTCACATTCATGACACACTGATTATTTACATTATTGTTTAATCTACTGATTATTTTCTTTGAGTAAACATTTGGTTTGTAAAATGTCAGAAGCCCAAGTGGATGTCTTTCAGGTTTGTTTTGGCCGATCCGACAGAAATCTTAAAGCCGCTGACACACCAACCCGATTATCGGCCGTCGGACAGTCTGGTGAGGTCGGTGACTCGAGTCTGTTCGGTGTGTTCCGTGCCGTCGTCCGTCGGAGGAGCATCCATTTTGGCCGATTTGACTTGTTGAATTGGCCAGTGGGCAGTCGGACTCAATGAACAATCTGATTGGTGGAGTGCTAGCCCTTGACTAGCGAATCAGTGCACGAGAAAGCCGGAGGTGACAATGCCAGTATCTTCTTAATACTAGCCATCGTATTTTCTTCCGTTCAGCGAGTAATGACAACAACGATCATTCTTGACTACTATCAACTTTCTCTGATGAAAACAATGACTGACGACAACGTTCTCTGTGTTTACGAGGTCTAGAGAGATGTTGCATCATTTTTTGGAGGCGTATTACGTCTCGCGCACGCGCAGAAGGTACGCTCAAGTCGGCGCCTCTTCTGTGTGTTCCGAGGCACTTTTTTGAGAGACGGGAGCCGACTGATCAGTCCGACTGCCTATTCTGCCGACGGTCGGCCGTCGGGTTGGTGTGTCAGAGCCTTAACAGTTGAGAAGCTGAAAGTAGGGAATGTTTGGCATTTTTGCTTAAAAAACGAGTAAAACAACTCATTGATTATAAAACAGTTGCCCATTAATTTTCCATTGATCGTGTAATTGATTAATCCGCTAACTGTTTCAGCTCTTCATGGTTGCATTGTGGTTTTGTTTTTGCCTTTAATTTGTGTCACTTACACACGCATCATAATGTAAATCATATACTTGTGCTTTATATGACGTTTTAAGAATTGTCATTTCATTATACCTAAATGCCTATTTTTAGTTTTTCTTACTGTTTTCAGTATTTGTTGCAGAAACAGCCCATTCCACATAGAGTGTACAATCAATTGGGCTGCACACTGCCTGTAATGCTTTTTAGGGGTAAAAAAAAACAACCACAGAATTCACCAGCAGGTAAAATGTTTGACTACAGCGCTCTCTTGTGGTGATGTAATGTACTACAATCTGAGTTTTGTGGTGAGAATGAAATTTAAACTGATCCTGAACCAGGTTTGACCATAAATACATCTGATGATATGCTTAAATATAAAGGCTGCTATTGACCCAAAATCCTGACTTGATTTTACAATATTATTCACTATTATATATATATAGCATTTTAAATTTTGTTTTTGATTCTGATTCCAAGCTCAAGAATCAAATCTTAATCTCAACTTTAAACCTGAGAAAAGAGAAGTGCTCAGAGAAAACAAATGGGATATTTGAAAATCTGCTGAGGAAGAGCATGCAAAAAGATCAAAAGCGTGGTCAAATACTATTTAAATATGACTATTGTTCAGAAGAACTATTGTATAACTTCTCCGTGAACCATCACCTTATCGTGGTGGAGAGGTTTGTGTGTCTCTGTGAACCTGAGGGCTGTGTTGTCTGGAGCTTTGTGCTCCTGGTAGGGTCTCCCAAGGCAAAGTGGTCTCAGGTGAGGGGCCAGACAAAGAATGGTTCAAAAACCCCAATGAAGAAGCAAGGTAGAGATGGAGTGACCCTGCCCGGAGGAAGCCCGGGGCCCCCGTCTGGAGCCAGGCCCAGACGGCAGGCTCGTCGGCGAGCGCCTGGTGGCCGGGTTTGCCACGGAGCCCGGCCGGGCACAGCCCGAACAAGCTACGTGGCTCCCATCTCTCCAGCCCATGGGCCCACCACCTGTGGGAGGAACCGTTGGGGTCGGGTGCGATGCCACATGGGTGGCAGTGAAGGTCAGGGGCCTCGACGGACCAGACCCGGGCGGCAGACGCTGGCTCTGGGGACGTGGGCGCCACCTCTCTGTGGGGGAAGGAGCCGGAACTGGTGCGGGAGGTGGAGCGCTACCGTTAGATCTGGTGGGGCTTACCTCACGCACAGTCTCGGTTCTGGAACCATACTCCTGGATAGGGGTTGGACTCTTTTTCTCCTCCGGAGTTGCCCAGGGTGTGAGGCGCCGGGCGGGTGTGGGGATACTCACAAGCCCCCGGCTGAGCGCCGCTGTGTTGGAGTTTACCCCGGTGGACGAGAGGGTCGCCTCCCTCCGCCTGCGGGTTGTGGGGGAAAACTCTGACTGTTGTTTGTGCATATGCACCAAACAGGAGTTCGGAGTATTCGGCCTTCTTGGAGACCTTGACTGGAGTCCTGCATGGGGCTCCAGTGGGGGACTCCATTGTTCTGCTGGGGGACTTCAACGCACACGTGGGCAATGATGGAGACACCTGGAGAGGCGTGATTGGGAGGAACGGCCTCCCTGATCTAAACCAGAGTGGTTGTTTGTTGTTGGACTTCTGTGCTAGTCATGGATTGTCTATAACGAACACCATGTTCGAACATAGGGATGCTCATAAGTGTACCTGGTACCAGAGCACCCTAGGGCGAAGGTCAATGATTGATTTCATAATCGTTTCATCTGATCTGAGGCCGTATGTTTTGGACACTGGGTGAAGAGAGGGGGCAGAGCTGTCAACCGATCACCATCTGGTGGTGAGTTGGGTCAGGGGTGGGGAAGACTCTGGACAGACCTGGTAAGCCCAAACGTGTAGTGCGGGTAAATTGGGAACGTCTGGAGGAGGCCCCTGTCCGACAGACTTTCAACTCACACCTCCGGGCGGAGCTTTTCGTGCATCCCTGTGGAGGCTGGGGCATTGAACCCGAGTGGACAATGTTCAAAGTTTCCATTGCTGAAGCTGCGGCGAGGAGCTGTGGTCTTAGGATCTTAGGTGCCTCAAGGGGCGGTAACCCACGAACACCGTGGTGGACACCAGTGGTCAGGGAGCCGTCCGACTGAAGAAGGAGTCCTTCCGGGATATGTTATCTCGGAGGACTCCGGAGGCAGTTGCAGGGTACCGAAGGGCCGAAGGGCTGCAGCCTCTGCCGTGAAAGAGGCAAAGCAGCGGGTGTGGGAGAAGTTTGGAGAAGACATGGAGAAGGACTTTCGGTCGGCACCAAAGTGTTTCTGGAAAACTGTTCGCCACCTCAGGAGGGGGGAAGGGGGAACCATCCAAGCTGTGTACAGTAAGGATGGGACACTGTTGACCTCCACTGAGGAGGTAATAGGGCGGTGGAGGGAGCACTTTGAGGAACTCCTGAATCCGACTAATACGCCCTCTATGTTAGAGGCAGAGCTGGAGGATAACGGGGATTGTCGCCGATTTCCCAGGCGGAAGTCACTGATGTAGTCAAACAACTACACAGTGGCAAAGCCCCGGGATTGATGAGATCCGTCCCAGAAATGCTCAAGGCTCTGGGTGTGGAGGGGCTGTCCTGGTTGACACGCCTCTTCAACATTGCGTGAAGTCTGGGACGGTGCCAAAGGAGTGGCAGACTGGGGTGGTGGTTCCTCTTTTTAAAAGGGGGGACCAGAGGGTGTGTGCCAATTATAGGGTATCACACTTCTCAGCCTCCCTGGTAAAGTCTACTCCAAGGTGCTGGAAAGGAGGGTTCGGCCGATAGTCGAACCTCGGGTTGAGGAGGAACAATGCGGATTCCGTCCCTGGTCGTGGAACAACGGACCAGCTCTTCACTCGCAAGGATCCTGGAGGGAGCCTGGGAGTATGCCCAACCGGTCTACATGTGTTTTGTGGATTTGGAGAAGGCGTATGACCGGGTCCCCCGGGAGATACTGTGGGAGGTGCTGCGGGAGTATGGGGTGAGGGGTCTCTACTCAGGGCCATCCAATCTCTGTATGACCAAAGTGAGAGCTGTGTCCGGGTTCTCGGTAGTAAGTCGGACTCGTTTCAGGTGAGGGTTGGCCTCCGCCAGGGCTGCGCTTTGTCACCAATCCTGTTTGTAATATTTATGGACAGGATATCGAGGCGTAGTCGGGGTGGGGAGGGGTTGCAGTTTGGTGGGCTGGGGATCTCATCGCTGCTCTTTGCAGATGATGTGGTCCTGATGGCATCATCGGCCTGCGACCTTCAGCACTCACTGGATCGGTTCGCAACCGAGTGTGAAGCGGTTGGGATGAGGATCAGCACCTCTAAATCGGAGGCCATGGTTCTCAGCAGGAAACCGATGGAATGCCTTCTCCAGGTAGGGAATGAGTCCTTACCCCAAGTGAAGGAGTTCAAGTACCTTGGGGTTTTGTTCGCGAGTGAGGGGACAATGGAGCGGGAGATTGGTCGGAGAATCGGGCGCAGCGGGTGCGGTATTGCATTCAATCTATCGCACCGTTGTGGACGAAAAGAGAGCTAAGCCAGAAGGCAAAGCTCTCGATCTACCGGGTCAGTTTTCGTTCCTACCCTCACCTATGGTCATGAAGGCTGGGTCATGACCGAAAGAACGAGATCCAGGGTACAAGCGGCGAAATGGGTTTCCTCAGGAGGGTGGCTGGCGTCTCCCTTAGAGATAGGGTGAGAAGCTCAGTCATCCGTGAGGAGCTCGGAGTAGAGCCGCTGCTCCTTTGCGTCGAAAGGAGCCAGTTGAGGTGGTTCGGGCATCTGGTAAGGATGCCCCCTGGGCGCCTCCCTAGGGAGGTGTTCCAGGCACGTCCAGCTGGGAGGAGGCCTCGGGGAAGACCCAGGACTAGGTGGAGGGATTATATCTCCAACCTGGCCTGGGAATGCCTCGGGATCCCCCAGTCGGAGCTGGTTAATGTTGCTCGGGAAAGGGAAGTTTGGGGTCCCCTGCTGGAGCTGCTCCCCCCGCGACCCGACACCGGATAAGCGGACGAAGATGGATGGATGGATATTGTTCAGAAGTTTATGAGGTGCAAAAGGATCTTATTTACGGTATTTAGAGCATCACGAGACACTAAAATGCTCCCATCAAAGATACAATGATAATATCAAAAATGATGAAAGGTATATATGTTCATTCATTCATGTAACATTTTGATTAGACGACATGAAGAGCTTCCAATTTAGTAGTTGCATACAGTATGAATTAATTCTATTGTAAATGGATTAGAGCTTCATTTATGTAAAGAGAAACATCTAGCCCTGGTGCTTCAGAGGACACACACACACACACACACCGTGTGTACTCACATGTGGTGGTGTGTTGTTGTTGTTGAGCTGGTCCTGACTGACGGCTGAAGTTGCAGGATTACAGTCCAGTGACACTCGGTCCCGACAGGCAGTGTGACACGTGTACTTACAACCTGCAGAGACATGAAATGATCAATGGAGTCATTGATTGATTCACCGATTGGAAAACAAAGAAAGGAAAAGGTTTATGTAAATGACACATTTTAAAGTCCTGCGTGAGGTACGTGCAGGTGTGTGTGAAAATGTGTGTGTGTGTCTGTAACGTATTATGTAAATACTCCTGTCTGTCAGTTGAGGTTATAGTTCCCACTTGCAAATGAAAACCAACAACATGCAAATTCTGTCAAATGGAGGAGAAAAATGTTTCAAAAAAGGTCACGCGGGATATGACCTGTATTACAGTACATTAATAACTCCAATTTAGTTTTTCTCCTGCCAGAATTTTTAGAATCAAACTGGATTTATTGCCAAGTACATTTTCACATATAACAAAATTGCTCTGATATTTTGGTGCATAACGGTCAAAATAAACAGTAAGAAAAAATACAAGTACAGCATAGGTCAATAATAATAATATATATATATATATATATATATATATATATATATATATATATATATATATATATATATATATACATTTATATACAGTTGCTTATTTTTTCTTTTTTTTTCTTTCTTTCTTTATTTATAAAGGACAACACACATTAGTCAACATTTCTGTAAATGTGCCAGTGTTAGCCAGCCGGCTAATTTTCAGCTGTAGTCCTTTGGCCAGTTGATTTTAGACCAGAGCAGCAGGAAGCCGCAAGACATTAACTGATAGAGATTTTTAACTGATAGACTGTATTTAATATAATTGTGATGTATTCTAGATGAAGATACATTAAATAGGTTTGAATATGGCACACTTGCATTAACAACCTGCAGTCTAAAACCCACAACTGCTCATAAATGAAAAGCTAATTCTGAGCTTACAGGCCCCATATTGTAAAAATAAAAATAAAAAACTGATTTCCATGTCTTTTTTGATTATAAAGCAGGTTGTGCTATATAAATACTGTGAAAGTATGAAAACGCTCAATCCACAGAGAACTGCACACAGTCGATAATTCAGAAACTGTGCCTTTAAACAAGCCGTCAAGACTTTCATACAGTTGTGATGTCACAACTATACCATATATAGGTAGAAAGTGCCGCTAGAGTGTCGTTACAGACATTCCCCGACTGCAATGACGGTGCAGAGACTCCGAGAGCTCCCAGCGTCAAACTTAAAGAAGTCCCAGTGTCGCTACCTGATGTGAGTCAAGTCCAGATTTGAGTTGCGCTGTCTGTGTCATACTGAAATTTGTGAAATCCATAAAATAATAAACTTTTCTCATTACAAACAATAACAGAAGATGGAAATCATTTCATAAACGTTTTAGCTATCTATGATTGTTTGATTGCTAACGTTAGCTCAAAACGCCATTCAAGTGACAGCCTTTGTTGTGTTTGATTGCTAACTTGTAGCCAGCAGTGAAGGAACTTCGTTATGTAAGTCCATTTTTATTGTATTGACATTACAGAAGTCTCTTGTTAGCGGGTTCTTGTCGGCTACTTCAGCCTCTAATCTAGAACTGACATCAGGGATCATGCCGTGAAAATGTGATGCCTTACGCTAAATAATAAATTACTGCGTCTGTCGCAAAGTGACGCATGCGCAACTCACATCTGCACTCGACTCACATTGGGTAGTGACACCCGGAAATGCTGACCAATCAGTGCAGATTGGGCTTTTTCGGGAGGGGTCTTAAAGAGACAAGCACTAAACAGAGCTTTTCAGACAGAGGGTATTCAGACAGTATGAGACATTTTTTGTTTTAGTTTTTTTAAACATTAAAGCATGTAAACATGTTCTAGTGTAGTATCTGGACTTCTAACAGACCTTTTATAAACTTTGTCTTAAGTTTTTGGTAACAAAGAAACTCGTATGAACTTTAGCCTACATTTGCTGGACACTTCGCTGGAAACATCTGGAAAGAATTAGGGATGCCCTTGTTGGCTTGGTTCCAAAAGGATGATAGCCATTGGTCAAAGTATTGTTTCCTCCCCCATCTATGTTACACACATTATAGAATATATACCATGTTCAAACAAAGAGAGCCAGAGAACCACTGGAGAATTGGGACAGGTCCTCTCCGAGCTCTGCAGGGCTTGTACATGATGCTGATTTCTTCGATGTAAATAAACCTTTATAATCAAGAAACAGTGTTGGCGGATTCCTCTCCACATAGCATTACAGCATCGCTCCCAATGACACCACACTAGAAACCCAAAATACAAGTATCAACCTGCAAATGAGCCTGATATGGGACCCATAAAATGACTGAACAATCAATAAATAAAGCAATAATAAAAATAGCCAGAGAAACGTTCTTGCAGAAAATATGCAGAACTTTTAGTAGTTCTACAATGTAGTATTGCTACTTATACTTGAGTAAACTGTGTGAAAACTATATTAATATTATTATAATCTATCACAACATACTGATATTATCACAATATTAATTTTGCCCACCCTTAGGGTCCTTAATTATAACTTCTATTCTATCAGACGTGCTAACACACACACACACACACACACACACACACACACACACACACACACACACACACACACACACACACACACACACACACACCAGAATCCAACAACGCCATGAAGTATTGAAACACTGAAGGGAGTGCGTTCCCTACCTGGTGACCTCTTTCTCACTTGCTGTCCAACTTTATCCGACAGTTTGCACATGGCTGCTCCCATCTCCCATCTCATCTTACGCACAACTTAACATCGTCCACACAGGCACAAACACACACACTCTCACTGCAGTCTTTTTCAGTGTCTCTCGCCCGTGTTCTACTCTACATTCAGCCTCTATCAGACTTCAGATGCTGATTTGCGTAGAGCCACCACTCGCTCTGTTTCCCTGTCTGTGTTGTTGTGCTGAGTGGGTGATTTAACAGTCAAATGGAGGCCACTGTGTGATGGAGACAGACAGGGAGAGGAGGGGTGCTGCTGCTGCTGCTGCTGCTGGTGGATGCAGGACTGCTGACTCAGTCATCCACAGTCACTCTCTCTTTCTCCTCTCCGCTCTGTTTATCTTTGCTCACTTACGTAGCTTGTTATGACTACTGTGTCTCCCCAGTTTCCTGCGGTCACTCTCTCTCTCCATTCATCCATTCACCCTCTCATCTTTTTTGACAATTAACTTGATCCACAGAGGAAGAGCCTTCTAAAGCCAAACATCCAAAGACCCACACCCATCCCATCTGCATGGGTTTTGATTTTGGGATGAGTCATCAGTCGCTCAGTGAAATATCTCAACAACTGTCAGATGGATTGTCATGTAATTTTGTACAAATATGTATGATCCCCAGAGGATGAATCCTACTGACTTTGGTAATCCTCTGACTTTTCCTCTTTCATTCACCATGAGGTTGACTTTTCTGGTATGAGTGAACAATCACTGGATGGATTGCCATGAAGTTTAGTACACACATTCATGGTTTCCTCCGTATGAATTGTAGTAAGGTCTAGCGCCTTCATCAGGTCAAAATCTTAATTTATCCATTCGTCACAAAAAAAACTCAACAGGTCGCCCAAACCATACGACCATAGGGGTCCTTTATTGTTTCTGCAGGTTTCAAGTCAAATTTAAGACTTGTTGAGACCTTTTTAAGACCGTAATGAATGCAATTTAAGACCTTTATCATCAACTAAGGCCTAAATTCAGTTTTTTTCCAAGCCAAGTATCACTAAACTTGCACTTCCCCATAGCTGAGAATAAAATCCGTTTTATGTCTGTGGTACAATCCCAAAGAGACTCGCGCCAATAACACGAAAGCTGATTGGCTGCAATATAAGTTGCATGTTGGTCTCATTTGTAGTCATAATACAGCAAAATTAGATTTGGACTAGCGAAAGAAAGATATAACACTAAAAAAAGCATTAGAGGTAGTGTTGCATGGATGTAGGAAAATTATGACCCATTTCAAATTATTTAAGACCTAGAACACAATACTCTAGCCAATTTAAGACTTTTTAAGGCCTAAATTTTAGATTTTGAACTTTTAGACTTTTTAAGACCACGCGGTGACCCTGAATATGACCCACAGGAGCATTTCGTGAGCATTTAGCGCCCCTAGCGGTGGCAGTAAATACCACCCACGTTTTACTTCCTCATATCTAAACCACAAAACAGAACGGTCGCGGTACTAAACACGTCTTTAACGCTGTGAAATTATAATTATAATTAATTACTTACATTTCAATGCTGTTGCTGTTTCAATGAATCAGTAAAAAGTATTGATTATATACATATGATAATAATAATAATAATAATAATAATAATAATAATAATAATAAGAAGAAGAAGAAGAAGAAGAAGAAGAAGAAGAAGAAGAAGAAGAAGAAGAAGAAGAAGAAGAAGAAGATAAACTGACAGCAGCCATTTTGCATAATAAGTACTTTTCCTTTTGATACTTTTCCTTGAGTCAAATTTTGAATGCAGTACTTTTACTTGTAACAGACTAATTTATATTGTATAATTACAACTTCCACTTAAGTAAAAGGAATCTGAATACTTCTTGCACAAATATGTGCAAGTTTTTTTCTCCTATTTCTTCGGAACATTCCATGAAGGATCTGTATCTGAAAGCGTATTCTTTCTGCTGCTTTTCTCTTCTTCATTCTCCTCTGTTCTTCCTTTCTGTCTCTCTCTGCTGTCTCTCTCAGGGATAAAAGCTTTCCTCAGACGCCAACAATCGATCAGACTCAATCAGAGGAAAGATACACAAACTCTTTGACCTATTATGCTTTTACTGTAGAGGAAAGCTTTCATGTACACAGTACAGAGGTTTGAAGAGAAGGGAATTATTTGATGTGTTCTGATTTTCAGATTGATAAAAGAATTAAGTGGTAAACAGAAACTAATCCTGACATGTTAACAGCATATGATTGTGTGTTCAATAAATAATGCATGTTTGGTACAACTTGACATTATGATATTCCTTTTAGGAGGTATAAATCCGGACCCTCTATTAAAAATAAATATTAAGCTCCTTTTATTAGGATGAATAACAAACTAAAACATTGTGACTTACAAGTGAATGTATGTATGAATTAAATTGACTGATTAATGATACATGTGTCGTCAAATAACAGAAATTGCACCAAAATCTCATAATTTTTCTTTGTAAAATGGAAAACAAAAGAAATATTTGAAAAACACTATTAATATTAAATCATGAGAATCAGTTTGAGATAATATCCAGTTTTCAGTTTTTAGCAAATGTTATGCATTTGTTAGTTTGTTTTTGCTTTGCATACATGAAATAAGCATACACGAATTGTTTATATATATTATATGAAACTACAGTTGTTAGTATAACGTTCTGGTGAATTTATAAAATTGACAGATGCAGCCAAAACAACAACTGCCTCTGCACCAGCAGCCTGTAAATCACCACACAGAGGGCTCTTATTGTGAAACAATCACCACACAGAGGGCTCTTATTGTGAAACAATCACCACACAGAGGGCTCTTATTGTGAAACAATCACCACACATAGGGCTCTTATTGTGAAACAATCACCACACATAGGGCTCTTATTGTGAAACAA